>NC_038251.2:28023832-28286888 GCF_000004515.6 Glycine max | reverse complement strand
TCAGTAATTTTTACAAGTTTGTATGTCCAAGCTGCATGCACCAGCGATTTGTTTTTTTAAGCACGATATATTGATTGCCTTGGGCTTACTTTCAACCTTCCTATGTATGTTGAACTCACTAGGATTGTTTACCACAGTTTTAGGAGTTCAATATTCACTTAGGATCAACATTTCAGCCAGCAATTCAATCACCAAAACTCAAATTCACAATAGACACAATCATAAGGAAACCTAAAAGTTCAAGAAAAGGTTCACAATCAAAGACTCTCTAAGAATTTTGCATGAACATGTTAAGGACTAATTAACATGAAAGATTTGACTCAAATCAAATAATAGGCTAAAAGAATTTCATACACTCATGAACAAATGAGTTAGACAAAGAAACAAGAAAATAAAATTCAGCACAACATAAGAAATCTTATGTGACAAGTTTCATGACTAGACATGACTTCTATGACAAAACTACAATAGGTGAACAAGTCACTCTAGATTTTTGAGGTTTTCTTCTACTTTAATATTTTTGTAAGAATTTTATGGTTTCGGTTTCAGCCACAAAAAATAACAAGACAAAAACTCAAAGGAACCTAAACTCAACACAATTCATGGTTCAAGAACAAGAACAAGAAATTTGAACCATAGAAAATCAAATCCAGCTTTTATAGCAAGTTTAATCGGTGGAAACTCTAAAGAATCATGTTAATAACATTTAGAACAAGACATGTGAGGAGATACATGGAGAAAAATGAAGAAACAACAATGGAGGAGAAGGCAAAGCTGAAAATTAATGGAGGTTTAAGGAGCACCTACTTGAAGCTCTTATGCTCTGATTACCACTTGATGGAAACTTGCTTGTGGGGCTTCTATGGAGGCTGGATCTTTGAGCTTCAATGAGGTCCTTTAATGGTGATTTTCCACCATGGAGATGCAGCGGAAGACAAAGGAGAAGAGGTGAGAGGAGGCGCCATCCACTAGGGAATAAGCCATGGAAGAAGGAGCTTCACCACCAAGATGAGCCTTGGATAAGAAGCTTGGAGAGGATGCTGCAATGGAGGAAAAGAAAGAGGGAGAGAAAGAGAGAGGGGGGAGCACGAAATTGAAGGAATAAAAGAGGTAGAGAAGTGGAACTTTGAAGTATGTCTCACAAGACTCTCATTCATCAAAGTTACAACAAGTGTTACACATGCTTCTATTTATAGACTAGGTAGCTTCCTTGAGAAGCTTTCTTGAGAAAACTTCCTTGAGAAGCTTCCTTAAGAAGATTCCTAAAGAAGCTTGAGCTTAGCTACACATACCTCTCTAATAGCTAAGCTCACCTCCTTGAGATGAGAAGCTAGAGCTTAGCTACACACCCCCTATAATAGCTAAGCTCACCCCCATGACAAAAAACATGAAAATACAAAAAAAAAGTCCTTACTACAAAGACTACTCAAAATGCCCCGAAATACAAGGCTAAAACCCTATACTACTAGAATGGCCAAAATACAAGGCCCAGACGAAGGAAATACCTATTCTAATATTTACAAAGATAAGCGGGCTCATACTTAGCCCATGGGCTCGAAATCTACCCTAAGGCTCATGAGAACCCTAGGGCCTTCCCTTGGATCTCTAGCCAATCTACTTGGAGTCTTCTACCCAATGCCCTTGCGGGGTAGGATTGCATCACCAAGTATATGAAAGAACTTCTAAATATGTTCAACGTGGACAATGCAAAAGAAATGGAGACACCTATACATCCAACTAGATACTTAGGGTTGGACGAAGAATCTAAAAAAGTTGGACAAAACCCAATAAATAGCAATGATTGGATCATTGTTATACCTTATAGCGTATAGGCCTGATATAATGTTTAGTGTTTACTTATGTGCAAGGTTTCAAAAAGAACCAAGGAAAGTCCTTTTATCTGTTATTAAATGCATTTTTAGATATCTTATTGGAACTTATAACCTTGGTCTATGCTTTAAAAGAAGGAAAGATTTTGGACTCACAAGCTACTGTGATGTTGACTATGCTGGAGATAAGCTTGAAAGGAAGAGTAATAGTGGAAGTTGTCACTTCATTGGTGGCAACTTGGTAACTTGGATATGTAAGAATCAAGGTCCAATTGTGTTGTCCACTATTAAAGCATAATACATATCAATTGCAAGTTTTTGTGCTTAACTCCTTTGGATAATGAACTAACTTGAAGACTACAACATCTATGAGAGTAAAATTCCTATCTTCTATGATAATAAAGTTGTTTTCGGTCTTTCAGAAAAACCTACATTGCATTCAAGGGAAAACATATAGAAATTAAGCATCACTTTATAAGAGACCATGTTCAGAAAGGGATAGTGGATTTATAGTTTATACCCACTGATGATTAGCTTGCTAACATATTCACTAAACCTTTTACTGAAGAAAGGTTGATTCTATTAAGAAGTCAACTTGGAATGGACTTTATAAAGGATTAAGTTAATATCTATATGTCATCCACTGTCACTTAGTGTCCATAAAACCCATCGTCCAATGACTCTAAGGAGACACACATGCACCATCGTCCAACGTATGGATACAACATTTACTGAGTCACTTCTTGGATGGCAGGCCTAATGGTTATTTTTCAAAAAAACCCACACAAAACCCTAAACAGAAACCCTCAAAAGGCATTTTCCTTCTCCAAAAAAACCCTTCACCTTCAAACTCTTCACAACTCAAACCCTAACCAAGAAAACCTTATCTATGCCTTCTAAAAGCACACTTGAAGAAATATGTATTCCTAACGTGGAGATTACCACCACCCACACTGATGACAAACCAATCATCCATGTCGAACACTTAATGAGTTAGAGAAAGTTGGTCTCAAACTTAATGAGACTTTGTTGTTATGTGGAGCAAGGATGTACTTCAATGAGCCTCAACTTATCTACCCAGAACTAATAAGGATGTTCTAGAGAAACTCTGAGTTCTTGGACAACAAAGCCATTGTGTCCAAGGTTCTAGGGGTTATTGTGACTTTGTCAAGCAACTCCATCGCCAAGGCTATTGGATGTCTCCATGAAGGCAATGCCTACCATGAAGGTTGGGAGAAGACTTTTGAGCTCTCAACAAGGAAAATGCAGAAAAAGTTGCTAACCAGAAAATGATCATGTACAACCTGATGAGTGAAAGGGCTAAGATTTGGGCCAACATTAAAAAAAAAAAGTGTCCTCTACAAGGTTGGTTCAAAAACTACACTTTCTTACTAGCAAAAATTCGTACCTTTTCACTTTATGAAAAATCTTCATTTTGATCTGCCACACACCATCTACATCAACATTCTTCACAATATAAGGAATCTGGGAGGAATGGATGACATATATTATGCAATGTTGATGAATAAGATATTGTGGGATCAAGGAGTTTATCACATGTTGACAAGATGATCAAACTCCAACCACACCATCATTGTCAAAGGTTTTGTTAGCGCCAAGCAACAAAATTTCAGCAAAGCCAATCTCAAAGCAATGAAAGTGGTGATTGATCTTGGAGAGAAAAGTTACTTAGGTGGACGAGGAAGCCATAAACAAAAGATAACAAAAGAGACATGCCAAAGTAATTGATGATGAAGATAAATGCTTGAATGGTTTTGGCATTGCCAAAAAGGTTGAAAAGACTATGAAAGAGCAACATAAAAGAAGGAAGACAAGAAAATAGATGCAGAGAGAAGAAAAGGAAGAAAAATTAATGGCTAGAGAGAGCAGAACCAAGAAAAGGCATGAGTAACAAGTATGTCCTTTGTTGTTCAAAAAAACCATTAGAATTACTCATCCAATGACCACTAGTCCCAAGAAGATAACTGAGGAGAAAACAACCAATCAAAAGTTTAAAGACTAAGTGAGACTGAGGATAATGAGAATGTCCCACTTGTTCCAAGGAAGAGGAAGGCTAATGCTCAAAAGCAAGCATCCCTTGTTCCTGAGAAAGCCAAGGTAACCAGAACAACACCTAAGGTCAACAAATAAGTAATTACCTCTTATGTACCAAGATGAGTAAAAACCAGAGCAACCAAGGCTAATCCCAAGATAGTTGAAAAGGAATGGGCTCCTCCCTCTCCTCCTTCATCATCAAGCAGTGAAACAACACTAGATGCTCCTTTATCTCCATTGTGAAGATGTCCATCCTCTACATCCAAGCAGTGCCCACCTCCATTTCCTCTCAATCTAGAGAAGTTTAAAATCAACCAAAAGATGAAGGCACCTCTATGGGATGAACAAAGATTTCCATTAGCATTCATTTCAAGTAACCGTGACATCGCATGGAAATTAAGCTACCTTAGGCCTATAAAAGGAGTTGGAAGAAAAGGAAAAAAGAACACCAATCCCTACACACCTACAAGCTGAGACACCGAGACTCGAAGATCTCTAATGAATACATCCTAAGCCTGAGTATCTCAAATAGGGAAAACCCTCTATCTATGTCCATTATCCCCTTCTCTTCCTCTATTCATCCCTCTTCTTCTATCCACATCAGCCCCTAAAGTGTAAAATCTCTCATGACAATGAGAGACTAAAACCCCATTGTTAGGAACTGAACAACCAAATACCCTCGTAATGTAATTTTTCCTTACTATTTATTTAATGCAATGCCAATTTTTATTGTTTCTTTCATGTGCTTTATTGTTATTGTATGGCCTGATCATCCATGCATCTGTTTTAGGGGTTATACATTAGGAAATGGTAATTTCTAAAGAACTGGGAAAGAGCATCTAAACAATTCATTGCTATGGATAAAGTGACTTTGTTTTGTCTCTACAGACATCTTCATACTTCATGCAATTTACCATTCTATCTTTGCAAAGGGATTTGGGAAAGAGAATAGATATATTAAGTTGTTCATCGTGAGGGATCAGGGTTATGTGAATGAGTAGATGTGGATGGAAATTGGGAAAGCAATAGGTAGAGAAAAATCATCAATATTGCATCAAGGGTAGTTGGGCATGCTAGGCCCCAACATATTTTAAATTCTGAATTTACCTTTAATCATCATCTTCATCTTCTATCTTTATCATCTTTTAATTTAAATCTTTATCTTATCTCATAATCTTCTATTTTAAATTTCTTATCCTTCTTATCGCTTACCTTCTTTAAATTTTACATCTAAATTTCTTATCTCTTGCTTGTAAATTGTACTTGCATCAATCTAAGTACAAACAAAGTCCTTGTGGATTAGCTCGGACTTCCGAGTACTTTACTACTTGAGATAATTTGGTGCATTTGCTAATGAGTTAACAAGTTTTTGGCGCCATTACCAGGGACTTTGTTCTTCGTACTTGGTTGTTTGCATATTCAAATTTTAAAGCAATCAGTCTTTATCTTTAACTTTTTATTTTTAATTTTTTCAAAAAAAAAACTATTTTTTTTATTTTTCTTTATTAACTCTTATAATTTTTATTTTTTCAACAAAGAAAAGAGAAAAAAAAAGAAGTATATTTTTTTGGTGAGTCTATGCTTGCAGGGTGGAACCTTAGAAGAACTTGATCCATGGAAGATATTTTAAGGAGGTGGACTGAGCATCTTGAAAGCATACGATTAGGGGTCAGTTGTGATTTTTGTGGAGGAGAGTATTTCAATAATAATTGTCATCTCTACTCTATGAAAAATTCTTGGTGGGGACAAGAGTTACACCCTTACAATCAATATGAAGAAAAAAGACTTTCTAATATGGAGAATATGTTTATGCAACTAATGGAAATATCCCAAGCTAGCTTCAAAGTCAATCAAAACTCAATTCAAAATCTGGAAATTCAAGTTGGCAAGAGTCACTCCATGGAAAATTGTCGATGGGAGCAAGAGTTACAACCTTACAATCAATATGAAGAAAAAATAATTTCTAATCTTGAAAATTTGTTGATGCAACTCATGGAAACAACTGAAGCTACTCAACACGCAATTAAAAATCTAGAAATTCAATTTGGTAAGCTAGCAAAAGAAGTGGATAAATTTTTTGTCACAAGGGAAGAAAACTTTGTAGAGGTTGAAGCTCATGAGGAAAGTCTTCTAGAAGAGCATGATTCAAGAGAAAAAGATGAAGAAAAAAGTGAGAAGAGAATACAACAACCATGGGAGAAGTGCTCACAAGTAGAAATTCAATAAGAAAGTATTCTCCAAGTCAATACCCCTCCTCATCAACTGATTGTCAAGGAAGAAAGGCATGGAGAACATGATAAGTCTTTAATTGTCATTCTCTCCTTGATCACCAGCACTTCTCTTGCAATGATATGGAAGGCATTTCTGGGATACATGAGTTTCATGGAGTCTCTAGCTAAGAAGTGAAAATTCAAGGAAGATGTGTTCTATGTGACCTTTATGCCACCTTGAAGGCATTGGACCCGTCAAGCTAATGACGTTAAAGAAGGGCTTACTGGGAGGCAACCCAGGATTTCTTACCCTATCTCTCTTTTAATTAATCACATTGTGTGTTTTTTAGGATAGTTGTGTTATTTCTTTTCTTTATTTTATTTTGATTTCGTGCAGTTTAATTTTAGTGGTTTAATTCCAGTAGTTTAATTTCCGTCGTTGAATAAAAATTGCATGATAAAGATGTAGGAAATCGATAATTAGCTACAACTTGTTCTGGATGAATTGATGAATGAGATATACCGTGTACTGATGAGATGATTGTGAAAATTCTTATTCTTGTGAGCAGGCGTTATTGTGAGTGATGAAGAATGAACCGAAAGCATAAGAGTGAAGAGGTTAGCATGTCTGAACAGAAATCCTGATATGGTAAGCCGAGCACTTCATAATTGTCCGGTGAGATATGAGACCTTATAACCGTTAGATAATGATTGCTCTTAATTTCTTGATTTTGCATGATTATTAGACTTTTGAATACATGCATAAGGTGGAAATGATCAAGGCCTTGTTTTGATTTTCTTAGCCACAGAGCCAAACAACTGACATATTACTAGAATGAATCCATTGCACCTTGTTTAGCCTAATGCAATAAATTGTTTTTGAAACTTGAGCCGAATGAAATTAATGACCACCTTATCTTAGGTTGTAGGAGAGCATAGGTTAAGACAAATTTAACCCTAATTTGGGGGAGGAGGATTCTTGGGTGAAAATTTTTGTTTCAGGAATAGCACACATCCAGAGGAAAATGAATTATGTGATTAGTTGCTACTGTACTAGTGTAATTCAGTTTTTATAGTTTCTATTGCCAAAAAAAAATAAAAAAAGTATGCTTCAAATAAAAAGCTGATAGCAACTATGAACCGAAGAAATTTGTGTGATGTTAAGAATGAAATACATGAAAGTTGGGGCTGTGAAATATAAAGCCATGGGATATCAGAAAAATATGAGGTAGGTGCTCTCGTAAAACCTAACTTTGAATTCAAAGAAAAATCATGAGTTTCTTGTTAGCCTAGCCACATTACAAGCCTAAAAAGCCCTTAGTAATCCACAATATCTATGTATGATTACCTTAATTGAGAAGAAGTGCAAAGTTGGGAACATTAGTTCGGTTGTTGAGTTTAAAAACACTTTGTCATACCCTAATTTCGTCCGGGGACCATCCGTTTGTTGGGATGCGACCCTCGTTTGACCACTTCGAGGTACATGGCACCCATCGTTAGGCAATTCGTGAAGTCTCGTGACATGCCGGAAGTCAAAAGAAAGCATTGTTGCACAATCCATGAAGTTCCGTGACATGCCGGAAGTCAAAAGGAAGTGTTAATGTGCAATCCGTAAAGTTCTGTAACATCCCGGAAGCCAAAGAAGGGATGATTACATAATCCATAAGGTTTCGTGACATTACGGAAAGAAAACAAGTATCGTTACGTAATTCGTAAAATTCCATAACGTTACGGAAAAATAACAGCAAAAAAAGCAAGGGGTGTATTTAGTAAACAGGGGGTGCAAATAGCAACCAGGCCCACTTGGGCCTTCCAGAAAGTTCCCCAGAAGGCGGTGCCTTCTGGAGGAAGCAACCTAGCTCGCCTAGGCGAGCTGGGTGGCAAGCTTCTCCTTTTTTTCCCCTATAAATAGGGGAAGGAGGGAAGAACAAAAATGTTCAACCCTCCTGGTATCTAAGAATCACTTAAAATTAGTGAGAAAAATTGTTTTCGTGAAGAAAATCCAAGCCGAGGTGCTTCCGAGACGTTTCCGTGGGTGATTTTGCGAAGATTTTCCGCCGTTCTTCGTTCGTTCTTCGGTCTTCAACTGGTAAGTTCCCAAAATCGAACTTTTCAATTCATTCTATGTATCCTTAGTGGTCCTCATTTGTTTCGCGTGCTTTTATATTTATTACATTTACTTTCCGTACCCCCTTTTCATGTGCTTTAATAATTTATTTAAGTCATTTTCTCGCCCAATCAAAAATAAAATAAATTTCCACCGATCATTCGTATTGTAACATCTTTTAATTTTTGTTAAAATGAAATCCGACCGTTCGGTCATGCCGTAACCACGTTTAAAACAAAAAAAGAGGCAAAATAATAATATAGTAATCAAAAAAATATCTTTTAGTAAAATAATCAAAAAGATCAATCGAACGTTTTTTCTTTGGGATTTTTCTTTCTTAATCGAATTGACTAACAACCAAAGTGAAACTAAGGCTAAAATCAATTCATAAATCAAACTTTTGTCATCACCTAAAAAAAAGCCATTTTTAAGGTCCAACGCCTTAAAATGGTCTTTTCCACCTTTATTGGTTAAATGTAGATTTCTAAAAAGCCAAAAACCAACACGTAGTTTTATTACCTCTTGCAAAAAATAACAAGAGATCGTTAATGGTCCAATGCCTTAATGTTTTCTCTCCTTTCAAAAGAATCGAAACATTGTTTAATGGTCCAACGCCTTAAATGACCTTTCATTCAATAAAAACATATTTTGCAAAAAAAGGATAAAAACAATTTAACCAACGTTCGGTTCTCAAAGAACTACGTAGGTCTGATTTCCTTATCACAAATTAAGGAATACGTAGGAGCAAGGGAAACACCCTCGTCGACCACAAAAAGATAAAAAATATAAAAGGCATAAAAAGACATAAGAATGTGAAAAAGGGGAAGATAACATAAATTGAAGTCATATTTGCACATTTGATTAAAGGTTGTCGTCTCTTGTGACGGACGTATGGGGTGCTAATACCTTCCCCATGCGTAAATACAACTCCCGAACCTTTCACTTAAAGTTCGTAGACCACGTCTTTTCCGGTTTTTCCAACATTTTCCTCAAATAAACGTTGGTGGCGACTCCACTGAAGGATAGGTTGCGACAGTTGGCGACTCCACTAGGGACTGTTTTTAGAGAGTTAGGTCATTTAATCTTGTGCAATGTTTTATCATGACTTTCTCTTTTATTGGTTTCCCTTTATTTCTCTTGTGTTCTTGTATATAACTCTTGGATGCCTTTAGTGTATTTTTTGTATGCATAAGATAAATATTTATTCATTTGATGCTCACAAACACCAACACTATTTTGCACACACGGTGAGTTGAAAAAGGGCCCTATACCCGGGTTCGTGGGAACATAAGGAGTGGAGGTGAATCTGTGATGATGCTAGGTCTCCGACTTGCTTGATTACAATGAACCCTCATCTAGAGTTTTTCTCTTTGATAACATATTGTTGCTAGTAGTCCCTACTGTTGCAATATGTTCTTCGAAGCATCAAGAGAGATATGACCACCTTAGGAAATATCACTAAAAGCCCTTTTAGCTCCCTCCCATGTAGGTCCCTAAAATAGGGGCACGAAGCAAACACGCTGCGTGCCATTTTTCACACTGCCATGCATGTAGTCCTAAGTGTCATGTACCCCTTTTCTTATATTTGTTTGTGAATATTGTCGTACTATGTACATCCCCGTGTTGTGCCTTTCGCATATGCATCATACATGGGTTCTGTCTTGATCCCCTCTCTTTGGCAAACCAATGGAGGGTCCGTGTCACCTTCTTAAATACATACGTCGGGCACCGTGCTACCCCAAGACGTTGTATCTAAGAAGGAGACATTTTCCCGGGCTCCCGTATTCATAAATTGTATCTAACAAGGACAACGGCGGCAGAACCAGCCTGATAAGCGCCAGAGGAAACCGTGGGAAGTTTGGGTTAGGCTATAAACCCACACAAGCGGACATAAGGAAAAACGTTGCGGGAAGGAAGAGCGGAGGTCAAGGCTCGCGATTGGGGCGCGAAGTCGAAGGGGGCCCGCCCTACCACATCAGTAAGAGCTTTATAAGCAAAGGTCTAGGACACGAAGGCCAAGTCGTTGCGATATGTGAAGATGATTCTCCGAGTGGGTCGGATTTGGTACGACCATGCCCTCCTGGTTTCCAACTAGGAAATTGGCGAGTGGAGGAGCGCCCGGACATTTACGCGACAAGCATAATGTAACCTTTTGTGGCTTTTAAACTCTACAGCTGGGCCTAGGCTTTACAGTTTCCTTTTGTTAAGGCTTTATGTCTTTTGTTCCTGAATTTATAATACAAAGATCTTTCTTCATTTGTTCCTACGTCTCTACCCATTCTCATCCATTTGCATGTTTATTTCTTTACGTTTAAAACATCAGATCCGACGACGAGTCCCTCGAAGGTACTAATACCTGGGACCCGACCATTGTTTTCGAGCAAGAAATGGATCAGACGGAGGATGAAGAGAACGAAGATGTGGGACTTCCCCCGGAGTTGGAGAAGATAGTCGCCCATGAGGACCAAGAAATGGGGCCTCATCAAGAAGAGATGGAAATAGTGGACTTAGGAACCGACAATGGGAAAAAGGAAGTAAAGATAGGCACGGGTATGACCACACCCATCTGTGAAGAATTGACAGCCCTGCTAAAAGACTACCAAGACATCTTTGCTTGGTCGTACCAAGATATGCCCGGTTTGAGTTTTGACATCGTACAACACAGATTACCTCTAAATCCTAAGTGTTCCTCGGTAAAACACAAACTGAGGAGAATGAAGCCCGAGACATCCTTGAAGATAAAAGAAGAGGTAAAAAACAATTTGACGCTGGTTTTTTGGCTGTCGCTCGGTACCCAAAATGGGTTGCCAACATTGTACCAGTCCCTAAGAAGGATGGGAAAGTAAGAATGTGTGTGGATTTTCGGGACCTGAATCGAGCCAGTCCCAAAGACAATTTTCCTCTGCCGCACATCGATATCCTCGTGGATAATACGGCCAATTTCTCTTTGTTTTCCTTCATGGATAGGTTCTCCGGTTACAATCAGATAAAAATGGCGCTGGAGGATATGGAGAAGACTACCTTCGTCACCCTGTGTAGGCCTAGGATCTTTTTCATCCAATGGAGCTTGTAGGTCTAGGATCTTCGTCATCCAATGGAGCTTGTAGGCCTAGGATCTTTTTCATCAATGGATTCCTTTGCTTCTTAGAAGATAAATGGCAGCGGAATGGCGAAGGAAGAGAGAGAGGAGACGCCACTTCAAGGAGAAGATGAGTCTAGAAGAAACTCACCACCATAGAAGGCCATGGATGAGAGCTTGGAGGAAGAAGGAGATGAATGAAGGGAGAGGAAGATAAGAGCACGAAATTTTGTGCTCTAAATTAGCTTTGAAATCTGAAGTTTAATATTCAAATCATCAAAGTTCCAAAAAAATGCACACACATGACCTCTATTTATAGCCTAAGTGTCACAAAAATTGGAGGGAAATATGAATTTCAATTCAAATTTCACTTGAATTTGAAATTGAATTTGTGGAGCCAAACTTTGGAGCCAAAATTTCACAAATTATGATTAGTGAATTTTAGTTATGGTTCAGCCCACTAATCCAAGATCAATTCCAAGATTCTTCACTAAGTGTGCTTAGGTGTCATGAGGCATGTAAAGCATGAAGGACATGCACAAGGTGTGACTATATGATGTGGCAATGAGGTGTAGTAAGCAAATGCTCACCTCCCCCTCTAAAATTTAATTGGATTGGGCTTTTACCAATTCAATTAAATTTATTTCCAACCACACACATCAAATATTCACTTAGTGCATGTGAAATTACAAAACTACCCCTAATACAAAAACTAGTCTAGGTGCCCTAAAATACAAGGGCTGAAAAATCCTATATTTCTATGGTACCCTACCTACATTATGGAGCCCTAAATACAAGGCCCAAAAATAATGAAACCTTAATCTAATATTTACAAAGATAAGTGGGCTCGTACTTAGCCCATGGGCCCAAAATCTACCCTAAGACTCATAAGAACCCTAGGGCCTTTTCTTGCATCTCTGGCCCAATCTACTTGGAGTCTTCTATCCAATACCCTTGTGGGATAGGATTGCATCATTCCCTCCCCCTTGAAAAGGATTTGAGCTCAAATCCCGAGGTTCTTGAAACTCATTAATTCTTTCCTCAACACCTGTAAAAAGAATAAATACATATGTATTAGTTATGTTGGGTATGTTAGAGTACGGTAAGGACTGAAAGGGGTTTCCTGGCCATCTTCCCATAAGAGAATATAGTTCCTCACCAACTCAATGAGTGGTGCTACAAGTATAGAAAAATATGGGACAAACCTTTTGTAAAAGTTTTTTAAGATATTGAAGCCCCAAATTTCCCTTATACTTGGTGGAGTAGGCCACTCAGGAATGACCTTTATTCTCTTAGGGTCCATGGGAAGCCTTTGATCACTATTTAAAAAGTTAAGGAAAGTAATGGAATAAAACATACCTTTTTCTTTATTTTCATGTTGATTATTCCTACAAAAAATTACGACAAACCTAAGGTGTCCCATATGAGTACCTAAGTTTGTATTGAAAGTAAAAATAAGAACAAACCTACCCAATGAGTCCCTATGTACACAAATCATGAAGTTGTTGGGTGCACGAGTGATTTCACAAAAGAGGGTTGCACCACTCAAAACATTCATCATACCACCTATTTTAGGGATTTGGTGCCTAATAATACCTATTTTGGGCACCAACAAAGCACAAGGATTTAAGCTCTTATGAACCAAACCCTCATCCAACAACTCCTTTACTAGAGGAATAAACTCAAGCCCAAGAGGTGAGGCAATGCTAACAAGTGGCCTTTTACAAAGGAGAAAATGTGGAGGTAGTCTAAGAAGGGAAATTTCTTTAATATTTGTCTTTATTTCAAAATGTCTTTCCTTCTTAGCTAACCTCTTGGAGGAGACACTTACCTCCTTACACTTCTCCTTAACCATTAAAGGTTTTCCTTCTTCTTGGGGGTAGATTTCTTCACTAGATTCTTCCCCTTCTGCTTCTTCACTTTCACTAGAGGAGGGTGAAGTAGTAGCCTCATATTGGCTACTATAAATGTCTTGGATCCTCATAATCATGGTTTTCTTGGTGGGGCATTGAGAAGTAATGTGTCCTCTTCCAAGACATTTAAAGCACTTTATAGAGCTAGTCTTTTCTTGCATACTAGCCTTAGGGGTTGCTTTTCTATTTTCTTCCCCTTATCATCATTGGGCTTAGAAGGTGCTGCCCCTAAGATGCCTAGACCTTGGTCTTTCTTTGGATAAGAATGAGAGCCATAAGATTTTAAAGTAAACTTTCTTTTAAGTTTTTGCTCTACTCTTATTTCCCAATCTAAGTAAGCCTCCACATTGTCCATCCCATGCTCTTATGTGAACTATGATGCCCTCTATAATAGTCGCTAAGTTCTTCACTTAAACTCTTGCAAGAGTCATGACTACTATAGGAGGCATGTTTTTCTCTTTTCATTTCTTTCATTATTTTTCTTCTTTCTTCCTCTCTTATTTTCTCTCTTTCATCTTGACTTATTTCTTCCACTCTTTTTTAACCTTTTTCTTTTCTCTCTTGTTTTTCTTTCCATAACTTAAGGGATCTCAACTCATCTAATATCTTATACAAGGGGTCCTTAGGAGTAGAACCCTCACCATTAACACTAGATGAAGAATGAAGACTCATGTTGGTTCCTAAGTTATGGTTCTTTCTTGTTGGGGGTTTGAAAAAAAGGTAAAAGAAACTATGGTTGAAACTAGCCAAAATAAACACTAAAAGAGGTGTGAAAGATAAGGTAAAAACTAATTGGTAAAAGGCAAGCTATCTAGGCGGTTTGACAATGGAGGGTAAAGGAAATAAGCTATGAAAGTTAGCAAGAAATTAAAGTGCAAGAAATGCAAACTAGGCGGATCCTAAGAGTGTTTGGATGACCTCATTTAAGGATCCCAACAAAACACTCACTATCCTAAGGGAAAATTGCCTAAAATTATTACACACAAATGGAAGTAGGGTGACCTATTGGAGGCTCCCAACTTACTTCCAATGAAAGGCCTTTTTGTTACAAAATTTGAAAGCAAAACAAATTGCCAATTACAAAATTACAAAAAAAAAGTCCTCAATTGTGGTGGCTATTCTCTCTTTAGTGTTTCACTCAATTTGGAGTGCTTCTTAGTCCAATAGCTCTTAAGGTGGTTGGCCCCTTGCTTCTTTACTCAAATTCTTCAAGATATGGCACCAATACTCCTTTCCAATTCCCTATATGGCAACTCACAAGCAAGGAAACAAAGAGACAAGAAATAACCAAAGACAAAAAAAAAAATGAAATGAAAGCTAAACCAATAGAGTTTTAACAAGACAAATTTCCAAGGATTATTCAACAATTAAAGCAATGAAAAGCACAAAAAAAGTAAGCTAGGACTCAAAGAGAAACCTAGAATGGCTCTAGAGTAGAGTAGAAAAACTCTAAAAAAAAAAGACTCAAGAAACCTCTAGTTTTGGCACTTGTTTTCACAATAATTTTCAATTGAAATTTCAGAACTAGGATTGGTATAAAATAGGCACCAATTATAGAACAAATTTTGAGCCAAAACAACAAGCACACTTTCCTTTCACTTTTTTTTCCTGGACACTGATTTTTCTGCCAACTTGTGCGATTTTTCTTATTTTTTCCTTTAATCCAAATCGCTTGGTTCTTTTTTTATAATTTTTTTCCAGATGTCTAAAAAATTCAGTAAAACTTTCAGCTCACAAAATGTAGTGACCAATTCCCAGTAATTTATACAAGTTCGTATGTTCAAGCTGTCAGCACCAGCGATTTCAACCTAGAAATCAAGAGTAGTGTTTATGTTGCTTAAGGCTTGGATAGTTACATTTGTGTTTGCTTATGCTCAATTATCTTGAATAAAAAAATTCAAGAGAGCTTAAGACTTATTTTGATTCACAAATCCAGCCACAACTCAGCACCACAACTCAACTTCATCATAGGCATCATGTAGGAAACTTAGAAAACAAAAAAAAAAGTTCAAGAACAAGACTACTTCTAGGAATTGATTTAGAACATGTTATGAACTAAATAACATGCATGAATTAGACTCAAAATTCAAAATATAGGCTAAGAATGACAAGAATACATGAACAAATGTATCTGGAATTCAATCAACAAAATAAAAATTCAACACAAACTTAGAACATAATGTGACAATTACTATGACTAAACATGACTCTAAGACAACATGGATTAAGTGATTTACACTTAGATTTTTGTGTTTTTTTTCTAATCAATATTTTGGAAGAAAATTTAGATCTAAAGGTTCAGCACAAGAATATTATGAATGAAAAATGATAGAACCTAAAATCAACACAAAAAACATGATTCAAGAGTAGATCTACAAAATTTGAACCAAAGAAATGCAAGAACAAGTGTAGATCTAAGATTTGATCGGTTTATTTTTTTTTAATCTACTCTAAACAGCACCAAACCACAAGACAATGGAGGATATACATGGATAATAAGATGAAGAACAAGGAATTAAAGAGAATTCACCGAACAAAAAGATAGAGGAAGCAAAAGAACATCACCTAGATGAAGATGCTCTTGATACCACATGATGTAAGCTCCATTGGAGCTTGTAGGCCTAGGATCTTCTTCATCAATGGATTCCTTTGCTTCTTGGAAGATAAATGGCGGCGGAATGGAGAAGGAAGAGAGAGAGGAGACGCCACTTCAAGGAGAAGATGAGTCTAGAAGAAGTTCACCACCATAGAAGGCCATGGATAAGAGCTTGGAGGAAGAAGGAGATGAATGAAGGGAGAGGAAGAGAAGAGCACGAAATTTTGTGCTCTAAATGAGCTTTGAAATCTGAAGTTTGATATTCAAATCATCAAAGTTCCAAAAAAATGCACACACATGACCTCTATTTATAGCCTTAGTGTCACAAAAATTGGAGGGAAATTTGAATTTCAATTCAAATTTCACTTGAATTTGAAATTGAATTTGTGGAGCCAAACTTCGGAGCCAAAATTTCACTAATTATGATTAGTTAATTTTAGTTATGGTTCAGCCCACTAATCCAAGATCAATTCCAAGATTATCCACTAAGTGTGCTTAGGTGTCATGAGGCATTTAAAGCATGAAGGACATGCATAAAGTGTGACTATATGATGTGGCAATGGGGTGTAGTAAGCAAATGCTCACCTCCCCCTCTAAAATTTAATTGGATTGGGCTTTTACCAATTCAATTAAATTTATTTCCAACCACTCACATCAAATATTCACTTAGTGCATGTGAAATTACAAAACTGCCCCTAATACAAAAACTAGTCTAGGTGCCCTAAAATACAAGGGCTGAAAAATCCTATATTTCTAAGGTACCCTACCTACATTATGGAGCCCTAAATACAAGGCCCAAAAATAATGAAACCTTAATCTAATATTTACAAAGATAAGTGGGCTCGTACTTAGCCTATGGGCCCAAAATCTACCCTGAGACTCATAAGAACCCTAGGGTCTTCTCTTGCATCTCTGGCCCAATCTACTTGGAGTCTTCTATCCAATACCCTTGCAGGATAGGATTGCATCACTGTGGGGAACATTCTGTTATAAGGTGATGTCCTTTGGGATCAAGAATGTCGGGGCAACTTAAACACGGGCTATGGTGGCTTTGTTCCATGATATGATGCACCGAGAAATCGAAGTCTATGTGGACGACATAATTGCCAAGTCTAAGACCGAGGAGGAACACCTTGTCAACCTGCAGAAGTTGTTCGAAAGGCTTAGGAAGTATCAATTGAGGTTAAACCCCGCTAAGTGCACTTTCGGGGTCAAATCAGGGAAATTGCTAGGTTTCATCGTGAGCCAGAAAGGGATAGAGGTGGACCCCGAAAAGGTGAAGGCCATCCTTGAGATGCCGGAACCCCGTACCGAGAGACAGGTCCGAGGTTTCCTGGGATGTTTGAATTATATTGCCAGATTCATATCACAGCTCACCGCTATCTGTGAGCCATTGTTCAAACTCTTATGCAAAAACCAATACGTCCGCTGGAACGAGGGTTGTTGAGAGGCATTTGGAAGGATCAAACAGTGTCTCATGAACCCTCCTGTGCTTATGCCGCCGGTACCCGGAAGGCCTCTCATCTTGTATATGACGATTTTGGACGAGTCGATGGGATATATGCTGGGGCAACATGACGAGTCCGGGAAGAGAGAGTGCGTTGTCTACTACTTGAGTAAGAAGTTCACGGCCTGTGAAATGAATTAGTCCCTGCTCGAAAGAACATGTTGTGCTTTAGTCTGGGCGTCCCACCGTCTAAGACAATACATGCTGAGCCATACCACCTGGTTGATATCCAAGATGGACCCGGTTAAGTACATCTTCGAGAAGCCTGCTCTCACAGGACAGATCGCCCGGTGACAAGTTTTGCTATCCGAGTTTGATATAGTCTGTCACCCAAAAGGCGATAAAAGGAAGCGCCTTGGCAGATTATTTGGCTCAGCAGCCTCTCAACGACTATCAGCCCATGCATCCCAAATTCCCGGATGAGGACATCATGGCCTTGTTTGAGGAAAAACCAGACGATGACCGGGACAAGTGGACCATGTGGTTTGATGAAGCATCAAACGTTCTAGGCCATGGCATTGGGGTAGTATTGGTCTCTCTAGACAATCAATGTATACCTTTCACAGCCAGGCTGGGGTTTGACTACACCAACAATATGGCTGAGTATGAAGCGTGTGCCCTGGCCGTCTAGGCGGCAATTGACTTTAATGTCAAACTGCTCAAAGTGTACGGGGACTCAGCACTGGTGATTCACCAGCTGAGAGGGGAACGGGAAACTAGAGACCCCAAGTTGATACCCTACCAAGCATATATCAAGGAGTTGGCTGGTTCCTTTGATGAGATCTCCTTCCATCACGTTCCCCGAGAGGAAACCAGATGGCGGATGCGCTTGCCACTTTGGCGTCCATGTTCCAGCTAACACCGCACGGGGACCTACCATACATTGAGTTTTGGTGTCGTGGCAGACCCGCGCATTGTTGTCAGGTGGAAGAGGAATGGGACAGTAAGCCTTGGTATTTCGATATCAAGCGATTCGTTGAAGGCAAAGAGTACCCATCGGGGGCTTCCGACAATGACAAAAGGACATTGAGGAGATTGGTGGCCGGTTTCTTCATGAGCGGGAGCATACTATATAAGAGATACCATGACATGACCCTCCTACGATGCATGGATGCCAAAGAGACGAACCACATGATCGAGGAAGTCCACGAGGGTTCATTTGGAATGCACGCCAATAGGCATGCTATGGCCAGGAAGATCCTGAGAGCAGGTTATTACTGGCTCACCATGGAAAGAGATTGCTGCACCCATGTAAGGAAATGCCATAAATGTCAAGCGTTCGTGGACAATGTCAATGCTCCACCACATCCTTTGAATGTCATGTCCGCCCCTTGGCCTTTTTCCATGTGGGGGATAGACGTCATAGGGGCCATCGAACCCAAGGCTTCGAATGGTCATCACTTAATTCTCGTGGTAATAGATTATTTCACCAAATGGGTCGAAGCGGCTTCCTACACCAATGTCACGAGGAATGTAGTGGTCAGATTCATAAAGAGGGAGCTGATTTGTCGGTACGAACTCCCTAGGAAGATCATTACTGACAATGGCACCAATCTGAATAACAAAATGATGCAGGAAATGTGCGTGGATTTCAAAATCCAGCATCACAATTCCATGCCCTACCGACCAAAGATGAACGGAGCTATGGAAGCAGTCAACAAGAATATTAAGAAAATTATTCTAAAGATGACACTGTCATACAAAGATTGGCATGAGATGTTGCCTTTTGCCCTGCATGGATACCGAACTTCGATACAAACTTCTACTGGGGCAACACCGTATTCCTTGGTTTATGGAATGGAAGCGGTACTCCCGTTTGAGGTAGAGGTCCCCTCCCAGAGGATACTAGCAGAATCAGGCTTAGAAGAATCGGAGTGGGCTCAAACACGCTACGACCAAATCAACCTTATTGAAGGTAAGTGCTTGACGGCCATAAGCCATGGGCGCCTGTATCAATAAAGAATGAAGAACGCGTTCGAAAAGAAGGTGCGCTTGTGCAAGTTCCATTAGGGGGACCTTGTGTTGAAGAAGATGTCCCACGATGTTAAAGATAATCGAGGGAAGTGGGCCCCAAACTACGAAGGGCCTTTCGTTGTGAAAAAGGGCATTTTCCGGAGGGGCCCTGGTGCTTACCAACATGGATGACGAGGAGCTACCTTCACCCATGAACTCCGATGTTGTCAAGTGATACTATGCTTAGAATTTGGGGCAATTGAGGAAGTCACTGCATGTTCTTTTATTTTTATGTGTTCTTCTTGGTTTCCCCCAGGGATTCCAATCCACTGTAATTTTCTCATCACAGTCGTTTAAAAGAAGAGAACATGAGATTGAGGCTTCAGTCCTCACTTTGTGCTTTAAACCATGTGCAGTCTATGATAACCTGAGCTTTTTCGCTCAGTTCATGGGATGCCCCAAGCGCTTAATTAAAACTGAACCTGACCAGTTTTCACTAAAAAGATTGTTGCATTTGAAATATTCATGCATAAGCATACACATGCATATTTTGTTATCTTATGACAGGAGCAGAATCGTCTTAAGCAGTGGTCAGATGTTGGGATGAGGCTGAAGGCAGAAACCAATCAAGGTAAAATGGTAACGCGGCAGACCCGCAGACCCG
Organism: Glycine max; assembly: GCF_000004515.6. NCBI lineage: Eukaryota > Viridiplantae > Streptophyta > Magnoliopsida > Fabales > Fabaceae > Glycine > Glycine max. The sequence goes on along the minus strand of NC_038251.2, from coordinate 28,266,975 downwards.
AGTAAGCGTACACATGCATGTTGGGTTCGAGTAAGCGAACGCCGACCCGCAGAGAGTCATACTTACGTCTTCTCTAAAAAAAATGCAGGTTAGCTCGCCTGGGCGAGCAACCCCTGCACGAAGGTGGTTAAAAAGGGGGAAGGGGAAGTTTTCTGCACCCAAAAACTCTCCCCCATCATTCAAAAAATGAAGGCTCACGAGATTCCTTGGTTTTCCAGCCTTAGGTCACCTTTTCTCCGCGTTTTTGATTCCATTTTGCGCTATTATTCATCTCCAACAAGTAAGTACCTCATTCTTGGACTCTCTAGCTTTCCATTGATGTATTTTGGTGCTCTAAGTTACATGTATTTTCTCAAAAACGTGAGGGATTTATCCTTGAATTGTTGCTTGTTTTTGTTGAATTGAGGGGTTGTAGGGGATGGCCTTAGGCCTAGGTTGTGTTATGAAATAATGGGGCATGCCACATTGCCCCCATTCCCTTGCTATTCATGCCTAAACATGCGCCCACCAAGTGCTCGGTGAAATGCCTCAATGACATTTGGGCATGGTTTTGTGAACTTTGGATTGTGGGGCTGTTTTGTGTGTATAGGGACAACATGTAGAGTTTAAAATAAGTGCCCAAATTAAGGACTTAGACCTTGGAATCCAAGACTTTGGTTTTGAGTGCAAGAAAACATAAAAACGAAGGCATTATGATAGGGATTTCCCTTTAGGCCAGCGGCTGATTTTTGGGGCTGCACCATGATGTTTGCCTTGTTTGTGTAAAGATGTTATTCACCATGTACATGTATATATAGAATAGGTAGCAAGAGACAAATACCCTTCAAATAAAACGTGTATATATTGAATAGGTGGTCAAGCGCTTTATGAATGTACATATGTTTGAATGTGGCACAGGAATGATTCCCAAAATGAATATATGATGTGGAATTGCCTTTCAAAGTATAGATAGATGGCATGAAAATTCCTTTGCAAATAAATGCAAGTGTGTGCATGACATGAGATTGGCTCTCCAATGTGCATATATGTATAAATAAATGTGAATGAAACAACAACAAAATTTTGTATGTTAATAAAATACTTCAAATGTGCATATGTAATTTTTGGTAGCAAAATACTTTGAATATGGACATGTGTAATTTTGGCACAATACCTTGAGCATGCATAGATGAATTCTTTTCAAAAGAATATGTGTGGTAGCTAGAATGTTTTTGTATATTGATATAAATAGCAAGATATTTTGCGCGTATGCACGTTAATAAATGTTCTTCTTTAAGGAAATGTGTGCACAAGTTTGTTCTAAATCGAAAGGATTAGCATGTCGTTTTTGCTTTAAAATAGCATTTCCTTGTAAATTAACTTTCCAAATGTTTGTCCTCGCAGGAAATGGCTCTGAAAAAGCTTTCCGCGAAGATATCTAGGAGGGACGCCGTAGCTGAAGGGACCAGTGCTGTCCCCGAGTTTGATAGCCACCGTTTCAGGAGCGCCGAGCACCAGCAGCGCTTCGAGGCCATCAAAGGATGGTTGTTCCACAGAGAGATACGCGTCCAGCTCAGGGACGATGAGTACACGGAATTTCAGGAAGAGATAGCTCGCCAACATTGGACGTCGTTGGTGACTCCCATGGCTAAGTTTGGCCCTGAGATAGTCCTGGAGTTTTATGCTAATGCTTGGCCCACAGAAGAGGGAGTGCGAGACATGCGGTCATGGGTGAGGGGTCAGTGGATTCCCTTTGACGCAGATGCCCTCAGCCAGTTCCTGGGTGACCCGCTAGTGTTGGAGGAAGGCCAGGAGTGCGAGTTCAGTCAGAGGAGGAACAGGGCCGATGGGTTCGACGAGGAGGCCATTGCCCAGCTGTTATGCACCCCAGGGCAGGATTTCGCCCGGACCGCTGCAGGGAGGCGGGTGCGGATCATGCGCACCAGCATGACCACCTTGACCCAGATGTGGATGACATTGCTACTCAGCAATGTCTTGCCTAGTGATCATAACTTCGATCTCCCTCTGCCGAAGTGTCAGCTAGTGTATGTCATCCTGACACGGATGAGCGTCCACATGGCTCAGTTGATTGCTGACGCCATCTATTTATTTGTAGGTATGCCACCCACCAAGCACCCTCTAGACCCGGATAAGTCTAACAGGGCCCTGGTGATGCAATCCTATCCCGCAAAGGCATTGGGTAGAAGACTGCAAGTAGATTGGGCTAGAGATCCAAGGGAAGGCCCTAGGGTTCTCATGAGCCTTAGGGTAGATTTCGAGCCCATGGGCTAAGCATGATCCCGCTTATCTTTGTAAATATTAGAATATGTTTTTTCTTCGTTTGGGCCTTGTATTTTGGCCATTCTAGTAGTATAGGGTTTTAGCCTTGTATTTCGGGGCATTTTGAGTAGTCTTTGTAGTAAGGACTTTTTTTTTGTATTTTCATGTTTTTTGTCATGGGGGTGAGCTTAGCTATTATAGGGGGTGTGTAGCTAAGCTCTAGCTTCTCATCTCAAGGAGGTGAGCTTAGCTATTAGAGAGGTATGTGTAGCTAAGCTCTAGCTTCTTTAGGAATCTTCTTAAGGAAGCTTCTCAAGGAGGTGAGCTTAGTTATGAGAGGGGTGTGTGTAGCTAAGCTCTAGCTTCTCAAGGAAGTTTTCTCAAAGAAGCTTCTCAAGGAAGTTTTCTCAAGAAAGCTTCTCAAGGAAGCTACCTAGTCTATAAATAGAAGCATGTGTAACACTTGTTATAACTTTGATGAATGAGAATCTTGTGAGACACAACTCAAAGTTCAACTTCTCTCCCTTTTTCTTCCTTCAATTTCGTGCTCCCCCCTCTCTCTTTCTCTCCCTCTTTCTTTTCCTCCATTGAAGCATCCTCTCCAAGCTTCTTATCCAAGGCTCATCTTGGTGGTGAAGCTCCTTCTTCCATGGCTTATTCCCTAGTGGATGGCGCCGCATCTTACCTCTTCTCCTTTGTCTTCCACTGCATCTCCATGGTGGAAAATCACCATTAAAGGACTTCATTGAAGCTCAAAGATCCAGCCTCCATAGAAGCTCCACAAGCAAGCTTCCATCACCTGGGGTTTCTGGCATTGATCACGGGCCTCTGCCAGTCATTCGGGGTTCCCGTCACACCTAGTAAAGTGATCCGACCGCCGATCACCCGAGCTTTCATTGATAAGTATTGCACGCCTAGGCAGGCGCAGGGTGATGCACCTCTGGCCACAGACGCACCACTACCACCTCATCAGGTTGATCCCGCTGTGTCATTAGGCATGGAGCGTTATCTACAGCACTTGGTTCGCCAGCAGGCGGCCAACCACCGGGGGCAGGTGCAGATACATGAGTGTCTTTACCAGCTTAGCCTCAGTCAGCAGGGGCAGGGTTTTGCTCCTTTTGCATGCCCTACTCCAAAGAAGTTTAGGGCTGAGGTCGCATTGCCCAGAGATTGGCCTGAGGCCTATGCAGGGGAGGCGCCTGCAGGATCCCCCGCCAATGCAGAGGAGGCCCGCATGGATGAGGAGATGACGGACTTGCTCGGTTTCTTGGGAGGAAGCGGAGCCATGTGACCGAGGTCACCGCACCTTTTTTTATTGACATTACTGTTTTTGTTAGTTTGCTATTGACGTTTTTTTTGTTATTGTCTATATTGCTGTTGACATTACTATTTTCTGTTTTTGTCTATATGGTTACTAACATTGGGGTTGGACGTAAGTAGGTAGTGTGAACCCCCGTGTGCACGATCTTTTTTAGAGAGAGAAAGGAAAAAAGGAAAAAAAATGAATAAATGATAATAACTTAAAAAAAGAGGAGAAAAAAAAAGGGGGAGCAAGCAAGCAAGAAAAGAAAAAGAAGGAAGAAAAAAAGAAAATAATAAGAATAAAAAGTTGTCTAGCTAAAAAAACAACATGCTTGTGAAAGGAGATAACTTCCAACTTTTCTTTGAAAAACAAAATTCACTGATCATAACCAGTTTTTGAAAAAATGTGTATACATTTGAAGGGTGAATGCTGTAAAAAAATTTCACCGACACCCAAAATGGACTCGGATGAATGCATGAATTGATAAAGGAGCATATTTTGGAAACACTGGGTTGACTTAAATAGGAAAAATGAATCCTGAGCCCTAGTGTCACATGACCATAAAAACTTGATGCTTGAGTGTCCACATGGGTGCATGCATGACCAGTTTTGCATAAAATTTCCTAGTCATCATTGTTGCATGTGTGTCATGGAAATAATGTGGGACATCCCCTTTATCCCTGAACCGCTGGCCAAACCAACACTCCCAGGGTGAGAATGCCCATCCTTGCCCTCAAAAGAAAACAAAACAAAAAAAGAAAGTTCCCGATCAAGGATCGAAAGAAAACAAAGAAAGAAAATTCCCAATCAAAAGAGGGGGAGAAAGCAAAAAAAGGAAAGAAAATTCCCGATCAAACATCGGAAGAAAATAGAAGAAATATACAGAAAGGTCTTTGGACCAGACAATATCTGAACAATACAGAATTGTCACCAAGTAAACAAGAAAAAGAAAGGAAACCACGACCTAAAGTGGTCCTCTCCCTTTGATTGCCAACCAAAATCTTGTGCGCTAGCGACTTTCTCGCCCCGCACTAAACAAAAACAGAAAAGGAAAAGGCAAGAACACTCAAAGCCGCATTCCCCACAAGAAAACAAACCATTCCCAAGAAAAAATCCTATTAATCCATTATCACGCATGTAATCTTTGATTTGATAGGAAATGATTTGCAAAATCAAGTCATGACATATCTATGGTTCGGAATTAGGACGAAACACTTACCTGTGTGAGATCGATACACTTTGAGTGATTTTCTTCTATTTTTGTCGAACCCAGTGTTTCCTCTAAATGGCCATTTAGAAGTGAAATGCTAAATATCCAAAATCTCATTTATGGTTACGAGAAAATTTCATCAGCATACTCTCATTCCCCAGTAGACACATTGTTTTTCATCCAAAAAAGCATATGTTGCTCTGATCAGTTGGAAGTTTTGTCTCTTTACTAAAAGCATGTTCACATTTTAGTGAAGAAAACATCGAGACTATTTTAGTCTCACAAGTTATCCAGAACTACGTAGGTCTGAATTCCTCATTGAGGATACGTAGGAGCAAGAGCCTCGCTTTTGTCGGCCACCCCACAATCTCTGTCATAATGACCCTGGGGTCATGTGACATGCGGAGACAAATTATGGTCATTCCGCTCACCTTTTGTCATTCAGACACAGTCGTGTCCGATGGCACGCAGAGACAAATTATGGTCATTCTGCACCTTTTGTCATCCAAAGGCGGTGGGCCCGATGACATGCAGAGACAAATTATGATCATTCCGCTCACCTTTTGTCATCTAGAGGCGGCGAGCCCGATGACACACGGAGACAAATTATGGTCATTCCACTCACATTTTCACCATTCAGACACAGTCGTGTCTGATGGCACGCAGAGACAAATTATGGTCATTCTGCGCCCTTTTGTCATCCAGAGGCTTCGGGCCCGATGACATGCGGAGACAAATTATGGTCATTCCGCTCCCCTTTTGTCATCCAGAGGCGGCGGGCCCGATGACACGCGGAGACAAATTATGGTCATCCCGCTTACCTTTTCGCCATTCAGACACAGTCGAGTCCGATGGCACCCAGAGACAAATTATGGTCATTCTGCGTCCTTTTGTCATCCAGAGGCGGCAGGCCCGATGACACGCGGAGACAAATTATGGTTATCCGCACGCTTTTGCTATATGTAAGACTCATTGAGTGATAAACGCGCAGAGACCAATTATGGTCATTTTGCGCCCTTTGTCATTCAGGAGCAGGGAGTCGAGTGATAAATGCGCAGAGACAAATTATGGTCATTTTGTGCCCTTTGTCATTCAGATTTCGCAAGTCGAGTGATAAACGCGCAGAGACAAATGATGGTCATTCTGCGCCCTTTGTCATTCAGAGACAGTAAGTCGAGAGGTGGACGGAGACAAATTATGGTCATTCCCCACACCTTTTTGCCATCTGGAAGCGATCATGTCCGGTGGCACGTAGAGACAAATTATGGTCATTCTGCGCCTTGTGTCAACCAAGAGGAACGAACTCGGTAGTATCAGGATGATGTTGGTCGTTCGGTGCTGATCATTTTCAAAATTTTTGCAGGTTCCGCTGGCAGGGAGATTGACCGACCAAATGGTGTTTCGCTCGAACGAAATTAGCGTCTTATCTTTACTTCCCTTTTATCTCCAATAAAAGACAAGTAAAGAGGGGCAACTGCCATACCCTAATTTCGTCCAGGGACCATCCATTTGTTGGGATGCGACCCTCATTTGACCACTTCGAGGTGTTTGCCACCCATCGTTAGGCAATTCGTGAAGTCCCGTGACATGCCGGAAGTCAAAAGAAAGCATTGTTGCACAATCCATGAAGTTCCGTGACATGCCGGAAGTCAAAAGGAAGTATTAATGCATAATCTGTGAAGTTTTGTAACATCTCGGAAGCCAAAGAAGGGATGATTACGTAATCTGTAAGGTTTCGTGACATTACGGAAAGAAAACAAGTATCGTTACGTAATTCGTAAAGTTTCGTAACGTTACGGAAAAAGAATCAGCAAAAAAAAGCAAGGAGGTGTATTTAGTAAACATGGGGGTGCAAATAGCAACTAGGCCCACTTGGGCCTTCCAAGAAGTTCCCCAGAAGGCGGTGCCTTCTGGAGGAAGCAACCTAGCTCGCCTGGGCGAGCTGGGTGGCAAGTTTCTCCTTCTTTTCCCTATAAATAGGGGAAGGAGGGAAGAACAAAAACGTTCACTTAAAATTAGTGAGAAAAATTGTTTCTGTGAAGAAAATCCAAGTCGAGGCGCTTTTGTAACGCTTCCGAGACGTTTCTGTGGGTGATTTCGCGAAGATTTTCTGTCGTTCTTCGGTCTTCAACCGGTAAGTTCCCGAAATCGAACTTTTCAATTCATTCTATGTACCCTTAGTGGTCCTCATTTGTTTCGTGTGCTTTTATTTTTATTACATTTACTTTCCGTACCCCCTTTTGACGTGCTTTAGTAATTTATTTAAGTCATTTTCTTGCCTAATCAAAAATAAAATAAATTTCCACTGATCATTCGTATTGTAACATCTTTTAATTTCTGTTAAAATGAAATCCGACCGTTCGGTCATGCCGTAACCATGTTTAAAACCAAAAAAGAGGCAAAAAAATAATTTAATAATCAAAAAAATATCTTTTAGTAAAATAATCAAAAAGATCAATCGGACGTTTTTTCTTTGGGATTTTTCTTTCTTAATCGAATTGACTAATAACCAAAGTGAAACTAAGGCTAAAATCAATTCATAAATCAAACTTTTGTCATCACCTAAAAAAAATCCATTTTTAAGGTCCAACACCTTAAAATGGTCTTTTCTGCCTTTATTGGTTAAACATAGATTTCTAAAAAGCCTAAAACCAACACGTAGTTTTATTACCTCTTGCAAAAAATAACAAGAGATCATTAATGGTCCAATGCCTTAATGTTTTCTCTCCTTTCAAAAGAATTGAAAGATTGTTTAATGGTCCAACGCCTTAAATGACCTTTCATTCAATAAAAACATATTTTGCAAAAAAAGGATAAAAAAAATTTAACCAACATTTGGTTCTCAAAGAACTACGTAGGTCTGATTTCCTTATCACAAATTGAGGAATACGTAGGAGCAAGGGAAACACCGTCGTCGACCACAAAAAGATAAAAAAAAATATAAAAGACATAAGAACGTGAAAAAGGGGAAGATAACATAAATTGAAGTCATATTTGCACATTTAATTAAAGGCTGTTGTCTCTTGTGACGAACGTGTGAGGTGCTAATACCTTCCCCGTGTGTAAATACAACTCTCGAACATTTCACTTAAAGTTCATAGACCACGTCTTTTCTAGTTTTTCCGACGTTTTCCTCAAATAAACGTTGGTGGCGACTCTGCGCGCATTCCTCCCATGGAAGACACACCCGTGAGTCTCGCGTCACCCTCCCCGCCAAAGGGTAGGTTGCGACACACTCTTAGTAAGACACTTGTATACTGGGAGAAACACTAGCCTTGTGAGGAATGAAGTGTGGTAATTCTGCCTATGGTTGAGATGAAAATATTTTATGATTAGAGTTGACTTTATGTTGAGATCATGAGATTCACCTTAATATGAGTTTTTGGTGAGTTGTTTGCAAGAATTTAAGGTGTTGGAATGTCTTGTTATGCCTTATTAAACTATAGGTGGTTTCATGTGTTTGATAAGCATATGAATGATAAATTTATGATATTATAACCTCTTATAGTGATGAAATTTTTATTTGCTAATTTTTTCCATCTTCGTATGCATTCCTTCATGCTTTCATCACAAGATCAAGACAAATGCAAGCTTAGGGTCAGTCATTGAAAGGTTTGAAATGGTTCGCAGTTATCTCATGTGTCGGTACATTCAAAACTTGTCTTTTACTTGAGACAAGCAAAGATTTTAATTTGGGGGAGTTGATAACTATGAAATTTGAGTTAATTTTGGCTAAGAATGATTGCAATTTCTTTACTTTACCATTGTTTTTAATGAAATAATGAAGAAATTAATATCTTTGCAATTTTTTATTTGTAGGAGTTAAAAGAAGAAGATTTCAAGTGCTTTGGAGGAAAATTGATGCAAAAACTTGAAGAAAAAGCCTTGAAGAAAAGAGTTGAAGAAGGGACAGCTCGCTTAGTGCATAAGCCAGGACCAATGCGTCTCCTCGCTCAACGGCCCGCTCAGGCTTAGCGCGAAGAAGCCCAAAGGCACGCTTTGCATGAAAGCCCGCTCTAAGCGCGAGGTTGCATGGAAATTAAGCTACCTTAGGCCTATAAAAGGAGTAGGAAGCAAAGGAAAAAAGGACACCAAACCCTACACACCTAGAGACTCAGAACTCTCTAATAAATACATCCTAAGCTTGAGTATCTCAAATAGGGGAAACCCTCTATCTATGTCCATTATCCTCTTCTTTTCCTTTATTCATCCTTCTTCTTCTATCCACATCAGCCGACTAAAACTTCATTGTTGGGAGCCTAGCAGCCAAATACCCTAGTAATGTAATCTTTCCTTACTATCTATTTAATGCAATGCCAATTTTTATTGTTTATTTGTTGTGCTTTATTGTTATTGTATGGTATGATCATCAATGCATCTGTTTTAGGGGTTATACATTGGGAAATGGTACTTTCTAAAGAATTGGGAAATGGCATCTAAACAATTCATTACTAAGGATAGAGTGACTTTGTTTTGGCTCTGCATACATCTTCATACTTCATGCAATTTACTATTCTATCTTTGCAAAGGGATTTGGGAGAGAGAATAGATAAATTAGGCTTTTCATCGTGAGGGATCAGGATTGAGTGTCTGAGTAGATATGGGTGGAAATTAGAAAAGCATTAGATAGAGAAAAATCATCAATAATGAATCAAGGGTAATTAGGCATGTTAGGCCCCAACATATTTTAAATTCTGAATTTATCTTTAAGCATTATTATCTTTATCTTCTACATTTCTTATCTTTTACTTTAATCTCTTATCTCTTTAAATTTTTATCTTCTCTCCTACCTCTCTTTATCTTCTATTTTAAACTTCTTATCTCTTGCTTGTAAATTGGATTTGAATCAATCTTAGTACAAACAACGTCCCTATGGATTCGACACTCAGACTTTCGAGTCTTTTACTACTTAAAATGATTTGGTACACTTGCAACGATTTAATAGTTGATTCTGAACTTGCAACAAGCTCAGATGTCCATGTTTGGTGTTGTTGTTGCACCTATCATCCAACCACTTGCTATCGTTCAACCACCACCAACCGTCCAGCAACCACCTGCTTTTAAACAACCACCATCAACAAGTGTTCCACATGCCCCTGTTGAACCTACACCACTAACAACAACAACATAATCTCTTCCACCACCACGAACTCAAGAGAGACAATGATGTCCAATCATGATTTCATTCTTTGAATCCTAAATCTTTTTTATAATGACAAAAAGGGGAGAAGATTAAGGAATTTTGATTCATTGTATGACACCTCTTAATTAATACAAAAGTGGCTTTTTGAGCTACTTTAATTATCTTTGTTTCCGTTCACTCACACACACACACACACACATGTATTCCAATATGCTCTTATACATAACTCATAATCATGCATTACCTCTTCTATCTTATCATGATTATGTCTTATCCTAGTCAATATTTATATGGTTTGTCATCATAAAAAAATGAGAGATTGTTAGGTCTAGATGGTCCACTGACCACTAGACGACCGATCCCTACCTTGGATTTTGATAATTACAAAAAGGTATAAAATTTTTATGCACTAATGAGTTATTGTTAAGTGAGCAGGACCTACTACATAAACAAGCAGACTTGGTATTAAATTGTATTCTACAGCTCTAGTGAGTATGCATCCAAACATAAGTCGAAAACCATTTTATTAAGTTATATTTAGCATCCAACGCCTTGATAAAATAATAATGTCCACTTATTGTGAAATCCAATGTTTACACAATGAGTTGTTTTATATTTGCATCCGCTACACTTAAATCACTTATACACTTCATTTTATATCTTTATAAGTGGCATCCAACAAAGTACGGAAAGACAATGTTGGCTACAAAGGGAAGCACAGGATGTTACTTTTTGAATTTCATATTTGTCTCTCTTGATTTGAATTATTAACATTTGAATTTAAGGAAAGGACAAAATAGAAGCTAATAGAAGGAATTTGCAGAATATTCCCTAAACGTCACTTTCGCTATAGGAAGAGGAACACATGCAGTTGTCTGTTCTGATTATTCATTTCCTCTCCAATCAGAGTGTGTAACGACCCACCTCGTCGCTACGATATCACTACTCTAATAACTGGAAAATTAAATTCTTTTTCTTTCTTTTATGAAAGCTCCATTATTTTGCTTATGAAAATCATAGTAAATTTGAATTTCACAAATATATATATATATATATATATATATATATATATATATATATATATATATGTTCCCAAACACGCACCAATGTTTAACCGAATACATGAATATTAATATAGTAGTTTAGTACACATCATACACATAATGAAGATTAAACCAGTCCGTAGATATAATTAAATCTGTGATTTACATCCTTAATCCAACAAAAGAAATCATGAACCACTATGGAGGAGTTTATTAACAAAACACAACTCTCTCCCTAAAATAATCCCGACGTCATCACATCGGCTTGGCGGCTTCTCAACAGAATCTCATCCCTACACCCTACTGTTGTCATTCTGCTCCCATAAACAAGGTTCACGATCATCACAGGTATCAACCACATGATACAAAATTGCAAGGGTGAGTTCATTATAAAAAGAACCAAATGTTAAATCCAAATAATCACAATTAGCAAGAAAACGTAAGCAAACATCATGAGCTTACACAACATTCATTATTCAACACTCACATCCAACAATTTTTCATTGTCCACATTCAACAATTACTCATAATCCATATTCAACAATTAGTCATCAGACACATCATCCATCCTTGGCTCCAATCAAGACTGCTCAGAATGATGCATGCACCTGACCTCAACTCTCAGATGCAATGCGGTACGTACCGTATCCAATACCAAGGAAATAGCCCTAAGTGTGTTCACACGAAACCTCACTTAGGAAACCATGCAGTATTTTTCGAGGCCACCCAGTCGTGCATAGTAACTTCCCCCCCCCCCCAGGTGATCAACCTGGGGCCACAAGGAGTTCCCTACTAGGTGACATACCCCCTAGTACAAAGTACATACTGCCACAGTTTATACTATTTCTCTTGTCATATGAGGTATGAAACATGGGCACCCCCTCCATGAACATACACTACATACAACGTATGAACGTGGCCAAAAGAAAATGCCAAAGACCATGGACCAATTAAGGCACCTAAGCATCCCTGCAACGAATGCTTAGATTCTTTAACCATGCTTGTCCCCCACGAATGGGCCATCCGACAAGGTCAGTGTACTCCACCCCCCACGAACATACACAACATGCACTTGTCAATGCATTTCCAACATCATCAACATTCCATTTCATTGACATCACCAATAACCACAACAACCTCATTCCATATTGACATAACCATCAATAATAACATCAGTTCATGCTGACATGATCACCATTAACAACGTCATCTCAAATCAATATTGTCGTAAATATCAACATCACCACATATCAATTAAAGTCACCAATAGCAACATCGACAATGAGTCGTATTCCGCACATAAATATATTTTCCATGCCTGAGGTTCACACTTGTCAGGTCTTCAAACATCACAAGTTTAATAAATAATAATGTTATTCATCAACAATAGATATATCGCATCCCATTCATTAAAAACATAGTTTTTCTTGAAAGAAAATCAGCATGCAACAGGGACAGGCAGATATTCTCATAGTTAGGTTCCCTGACCCTAACTATGGTGTTAAAACGGTAAATTTTATAATAACTCCCCTCACCTATCGTGAGCTCTTCATCAGTTCTTCTTTGCGTCACTTAGAGGTCTCTCTCTCATTCGCGCTTGTCGGTCCAACACAAGTCTCTATTACGCCAAAACGAAAGGAATTTTAGCATAGGCTTCAAAAACAAGGTCAAAGGCAACATTTGGGGTCAAATACCACTGTCAAAACATAAAGGGCTGAGGGGTAGTTCGAGTTCTACAGAAAAGAAACATCTTTTTGAAATTCAGATCATGCCAATGTGACCGGGGTTCAGTGAATGCCGCAAAAATAACCTCAAGGTTATAAAAAGATAACTTTTACAATGTCTCATTCTCTAGGTTTTTCAAAGGAAGTGTAAAAACACCCTATTACAGTACCCAACACATAAGAGACACTAAGAGGAACTCAAACTAGTTAGGAGAAGGCTTACAAGTCAAGGTTACCTCAAAGAAACTTTGAAATGGAGGATTGAGAGATTTTCTCCATCGAATCTTCGAGAAGGATTATGAAGATTCCGCTTCGATTAAAGTGTTCCTCTTGGTGTGGGGGTCCAATGGCAAGCAACGGCAGCTCACGGAGGCCACCGGTGGTCTTGGTGGTGGAAAATAAGGTTTTCGGGTTTGGGAGACATTTTTGGGAGAAGAGGAGAGTGAAAATTGTGTTTTTCACGCTAAGGACGTATTTATAACATGTAACTTTCGCTTAGTGGGCCTGTCATGCTAAGCCGAAGTCCATTTCTTGTGCTTAGCGCAAGGATTTAGGCTTAGCGCAGCCCCCTCTGCACTAGGGCTCGCTTAGCGCACCCTCTGGGCGCTCAACACACTTCCTCTCGATTGGAATTGGGCTTAGCCCAGCTTTGGGCCGCTCAGCGCAATTCCCCTTGGTTGGAATTGCACTTAGCGCGCCTTTCTCGCTTAACGGGAGACCAAAAGTTGTTACACTACAAGAAACAAGCTCGTTTGCCAGGGGCGGATTCCCTGGGAAAAGAACAAAAAGCCCTGGGAAATGGACGTTTGCCAGGGATTTTGCCAGGGGCTGAATCCCTGGGAAAAACGCCCATCGCAAATCAGTTTGCCAGGGATTTCACCCCTGGCAAAAAAACGAGGGGCTGGCCCTGGCAAAATCCCTGGCAAAATCCCTGTCAAAATCCCTGTCTTAGCCCCTGTCTTCTCACTGACGCATCTGCACACTTTTCTGACGCGCTGCTGTACTGACACAAGTCAAATCATACAGTGCCAGGGGTTTTGCCAGGGGCAAACCCCTGTGAAACGGTATATATTTTTTTTTAAAAAAAAAATTTAATAAATAATTTATTGTAATAAAAATCATTTTAATTAAAAAAATTATTTAAAATAATTAAAAAAATCGTTTTTTTTAAAAAAATTGTTTTTGAAATATAATTAATTGTTTTAAAAATCATTTTAATTAATAAAAATTATATAAAATAATTAAAAAAATCGTTTTATTTTTTCAAAATTGTTTTTGAAATATAATTAATTGTTTAAAAATTATTTAAAATAAAAAAAATCTTTTTTTTTGCAAAATTTTTTTTTAAATATAATTAATTGTTTTAAAAATCATTTTAATTAATAAAAATCATTTAAAATAATAAAAAATTCGTTTTTTTTTTCAAAATGCTTTTTAAAATATAATTAATTGTTTCAAAAATCATTTTAATTAATAAAAGCGTGACACTAAAATATAAAAAAAAAACCGATTTAATTTAACAAACAGTTTAACTTTTAAAAAATATCAGACTTTTGACTACACAAATTTAAAAACCGATTTTCCTCTAAATTAAAAAAAAAGTTTTAAAAAAACAGTTTTAGTAAATAACCAGTTTTCCATAATAATTAACAAAATGCTATGTATTTTTGTGCATTCTAGTATAACAATAACTACACATAATCCACAAATCTACCTAAAAAGCATATATTCAACAACATGCATATATTCTATTTTGTTAAAAAATAAAAAAACATGCATATATATTCCATAAATAATTTGAATATTCAACAACATGCATATATTCAATAACATCCAACATCATCATCAACATATATCATTCTATATAACATATTTATTAAAATTTCGAATAAAAACAAAGAAAAAATGTTTTACTCTAATTAAACAGTTTTAAAAATAACAGTTTTATTATACATTTTTTTTCTCTAGTTTTAACATTTTTTCTAACTAAACTGTTTTATAAACAGTTTTAAAAATGTTAACATCATATATTATATATAAACAGTTTTATATAAACAGTTTTATTAAACAGATCATGCAAAATTAAACAGTTTTATTAAACAAAAAAATTATACAGTTTCTAATTAAACAGTTTTATTAACAACAAAATTCGAAATATATATAAACATCATATATTATAACACATCATGCAAGTAGAAACATCATATTTTCTTTGACAGATCATGCAAAATTATAACATCATATATATAAACATCATATATCTAAAATTATAAGTAGAAAAATTACTAACTTGTTGAAGCTTGAGAGAACAAATTCAGAGAGCAAGGAGCAGCAGGAGGAGGCAAATTTGGACACTGATACAATAAAAAATATTTATGTTAATAAGTAGTAACAAATAAAAACAGAAAAATATAATAAGTGAAAAGAGTGTTACCAAATTATAGAACAAGTGTATGAACTGAATGATAATGGACTGAAAATGAACTGGTGAGGATGGAAATGGAAACCGAAATTTTTTCTAAGTTTCAAAAACACAACACTGAGCATGAGGATAAACACGCGGTTTGGCTATATAGTGTAAAAAAACCCAGGGAATAACTCACGGAATGCCCCTCGCAAAACAACAGAGTCAAAGGCTAACCTCCTAGCTTCAGCTATATGAGCAGAACGGTGCAGCTAGGAAAGCAGGGATTCCTTTTTGCCAGGGGCTGCAAGCCATTTCCGAGGGGTAACACCCCTGTCACGTCTGGGCCGCACAGCTTTTTGCAGTGCATGGTCATGTCGTGTTGACTTATGGGAAGATTCCGTCAGCTTTACAGAAAACGAGGGCATACCCGTGTGTTTGGCCGTGTGAAAACAACATGCTGTTTTAAAATTCATTTCCCGCTCTTTTTTTTGCCAAGGCTTTTGTATTTTTGCGAGGGACAAACCCCTGTGTAAATGTAAGTGGTCCCAGCCTTCTCAAATGTCATTTTGCCAGGGGTTTCCTTGGCTTAGTCCCTGGGAAATTTGCCAGGGGTTAATGTCCCTGTCAAAAATCCCTGGCAAATGGGCATATTTCTTGTAGTGTTATTTTCAAGATCCCAACGGTCAGACTGTTGAAACTTATCTTAGGGATACCTAGACAATATTTTAAGATGATCCAACGGTTAACGAATCTGGTATCACGATTTCATTGAACTAGGTTTTGGTAAAATCTAAAATCTCATACTTTCAACTTAGCTTAACAAAACTCCACATAATTCAACATCCATATCAAGAAATTCATACATGACTAGTTCAAGGCATACTTCAACTCATTCAAGTCTATCATATAGTCAAACAACACAATAAATACAATTAAACATTGATTTATAATTAATAACATTTCAGGGTGTTACAGAGTGTGCCATGTTGCATCACTTTTAATTGTGAGATAAAAGTCATTTCAAGACTCAACATTGATTCCATAACAAATCCTTCATTGAAGTCAATAAAAGGTGACTCAAGCTCAAGATTTCAATAATAAAAAATATCAAGTGGAGAAGAGCAACAAAATCTTTAAAGTTAAACTCTGTTAAAATTAATGAACGATACAATTTGCACTTAAATTGTTCATTCTCTGCTTAGAAGAGTTTATTTGTACTTGAGCATAATTGTTTATCCATTCTCTGAGTCTTATTAAATCCTTATATTCATTCGAACTTTTGTTTGTGAAAGCCAAAAGTGACTTGGTGTTAAATAATACTTGGGTGTCCTTAGATTTAAGGAGAGTCTAAGGGTGTGAAAGTAGTGGCCTAGAGAATACTTATGTAGCAAGGAGTGACAAGATAGAATACTTGTTTATAATCAAGTTTTGATTAGTGGAACCCTTAACAGTTTTGTAAAGAAGAATTGGATATGACTTTATTTGAGTGAATCAGTATAAATCAAGTGTTTCTACTTCTCTCTTAAGTTATTTGTTTAAGTATTCTTTTAAGCTTACCTTGACACACTTGCTCATTAGTGTTTATTTGAAAAACCTTTGTGAAAACCTTGCTTATTCATTGCTAGATGATAGCTTCCAGTTGTCACTAATACTTGTTTATACTTATTGGATGACATAATCAGTTATTTGATTTTCAAATCATTTGTGAAAAATAGATTATCGTTGATTGAGACATTATTTAACCCCTCTTCTAATATGATTTTTGGTATTTCAAATACTACATTACTTACAATTTAGGTGAGCTTTTTTCTTTTAATTGCAATTGTTGAATTTGATTTCTATTTTGTTCATGGTTTAGTTTGTGTTTTATATACATTAGTTTTTGTTTTGTTCATGGTTTAATTTGCGTTCTTTTCAGTTGCAGTTGTTGGGTATGACTCCTCTAGAATTTTTGTCATTTTTTTCAAAAATCTAATATAGTATTATTTATATTCTATATAGGACAATTGCTCTTCTACAACCTTACTCAATTTCATAAATATCAATGTCTCTTATTTGGTAGGGTGATGGTTGTTGTTGGAGAAAGAATATTAGTAAATAATCACACCAACAATTGTGTTTTCATGATTTTGAGAAAATAAGTATAGATTTTTAATATTGATGTTCAAGTTATAGCAATGTCACTCGTCTAGCTATGTTGGTAATTTATTTATAACTTGAGTTATTCAACATCTTTTGATTTAATCGTAAAGAAAATAATAAATTGTTTAGTTTTAGTATGTTAAAGTTTAAATATTTTTTGTTCATGTTTGTCATTTATTATTATGTAATCTTA
Organism: Glycine max; assembly: GCF_000004515.6. Lineage (NCBI taxonomy): Eukaryota > Viridiplantae > Streptophyta > Magnoliopsida > Fabales > Fabaceae > Glycine > Glycine max. The sequence continues at coordinate 28,249,551 of NC_038251.2, read as the reverse complement.
TATTTGTATCATCAATGTGCAAGTTTTTCACATATATTCATATATTTTTATTTTTACTGTATTAGATGCAAGTTTTGTATCATCATTGATACAAATATTTTATCTTATATTTGTATCGTTATTGTACAAGTTTTTCATCATTTTATAGGATCCAAAATGAGGGTGAAATGAAAAAATCGAGAAGATGCAACAAAAAACAATTGATAAAAAAATGAATCAAACCAAAATATCAAAAATGTTAAGATCAATAATAATTAATGGATATAAAAATATCATTTGAGTGAATAGTCATTATTTGTATTAATTGTGTGAATATCAATAGGCATGAAAACTTTTAATTATATGTTATGTTATATTTTTTTTTCTTCTTCTATTTAAACAAATGAGATCTTGTACCGAACTTTCATCAAAACATTATGTTCATCTAAAATATATGAAGAATAAGGTTTCTTTATTGTTGTTGTTGGATAGGATAACAATGGTATTTAATTTCACTAATCGATTCAGGATTTTTAATTTTATGCTAAAATTGATCCATTTGAGGTTAGCATACATGTATTTGTCAAATTTTTAATATAGAAAGATATCTATTTACTCTTACTATGTCATCATTCCATTTGAAGTTAGCATACATTGATTCAACAATTTTTTAATAAGATATATCTTTAATTTATTTTCCAATTATTTTGTCTTTTTTCATTTTCCACACATAATTGACTATGTAATATAACAACTTTTGGCATGGATATGAGAGGATAACCATGTACATACGTATGTAACAACATTTGGAATTGATCAAATTAATAAATATTTTAAAATTTTAATTTAACTCATTTAACATCTTTTATGTTTATTATTATTTAAATGATAAATTAATTTTAATTGGAATGTTTGAATTAAGATCAATTCTATATTTAATTATTTACATCAATAAATATTTTCAAATTTAAATTATTTAGCATTTTTATATTTTGAATTAGATAATTGCACATTTAAAGTTATTATAAAATAATTTTATATAAGTTTATGTTAGGGCAAAAAACTTCAATAATTTGTGTCCTATTATTATTATGATTAAAATTTAAAATTTAATTAAAAATACAAAAAGTGCATGCTGAATAATAAAATATTTGAATTATTGATTATTTATCGCAGTCTTGATAATATTTAATATAGAAGATATTTGTACTTTTAATAAGAAATTATAAAAAAATAACTCAATTTTCTATAATAATAATAATAATAAAAAAAAATTCAAATAAAAAAATTCCAATTTTTTTTAAAATTTATAAATATATTAGGTATAAGAGTTTCTAAATTTTTATTAATTGCTAAATTTTAGCCTAATTTTTTGTTACTAATGCACTTTAATATAGCATAATATATAATCTTTCTTATTTTTTTCAAGTCAAAATTTAATAAACACAAACTACATATATAAGTTTTTTAAAAAAATAATGACAATTTCAAATTTTGCCTAAAAAAGTATAATAAAATAGCTATAATATATATATATATATATATATATATATATATATATATATATATATTACAAATTTAATGCGTTAATGGAAACAATCATTTGTTAAAAAAGAAAAGGAAACAATCCTTTATTATTCATTTGTTAGAATATAAACTTTAAAATTCATTTATGTAAATTTAATTTAATACTTAAAAACTTTCTTATTCCTTTTTCTTATCATAAATTATGTTTGACTTAATTGTAATTAGTGGAAATTAATGGAAAGTTTTAATTAGGATCCATTTTATATTTTCAATAATTAATATTATTAAAATTGAATTAATGACATTAATAATATTAATGGTATTGAAAATTTGATTTTTTAATAGAATTTATTTTGACAAAATGTTTGATTCTTATTTCATGTAATTTAAATTGTATTATTTAATTGATATTTAATGTTTATTAACGTATTATTAAATCAAATATAAGAAAATTGTATAATTTAATATTTTAATTGATATTTAAATGTTTTTATAACCATTAACTTATCTAATAATTCGAAACTTTAATTTAATAATTAAATTAATCCAAAATGTGAATCATTAAATTAATTTTTCTTAAATCATATTGTTAGATTGAATTATGAATTAAAAATAATGATTTATAAGTTACTTTACAAAAATGTAATATTTGAAAGATTCTTATTAAACAAAATCATATATAGTAAAGTGGTAATATTTATAAAAGAATTAAATTAATTCAGAATGTGAAACGTTATATTAATTTTTCTTTATTAAAATAAATCATGAATTATGAATTAAAAACAAAGATTTATAAAAAGGTATTCTTTATAATAGTAAGTATATGTATATATAAGAAGAGTAAATTCTAATTATACTTTTGTACAATTTAAAGGGAAAAATTTATGATTAAGAAATTTGATTATAAATTAAAAGTTGTAAAATTCATTTATATTAATATTTCTTTAGATTTTACAATGATAAATTTATGAAAAGACAATCATATTTATTTTGAATCAGATAATTACACAATTAAAGTTATTATGAAAAATATTTATATAAAATTAAAAAATTATACATGTAAAAGTATTTCAAAATTTTTATTGATTCCTTAATTTTAGTCTAATTTCATATCAATTAATGGACACAAATGTAATATAATTTTTAATATTACTTATCTTTTTCATGTGAAAATTTAATACTCAATATCGATTTTTTTGTTGGTTTTCATAATTTTAACTTATTTTAATGTCAAAATAAAGGATGAAGATTGTAGAAGTTTTTATTATACTTTATGTATATTATAGAAATTGAAAATACTACTGTTTTAATCAAATAAAGATTTGAATTATATCGATATTCATATTTTAAAAAAATCAAGAAAATCAAATAGAATAGGAAATTGCTTCCTATTTCAACCGAATTCTTCTTAAAATTCTCTTTCAATGAACTTATGTTTAACCATGTTTTATATATATTGAAAATGGGGGATCACGTAATCCCCATTCCATCCCCCCTTTTTGATACCATATCAGGATTGGGATTGTAAAAAGAATCCGAAGAATGAGTTTTTTTTTATTATTTCAAATTCATTGGAATCAATATAAACCAAATAGATGAAACTAAAAAAAAAAAAAATGGACACAATTCTCAAATAGTAGAAATCAAATATATTGGATTATGTTGAAAGTTGTCAAGATTTTAAATAGGCACCGTTGCAATTCACCACAATTGAAAGCATCAATGAATTTGAATTGAAATATATAAATCTAATTGTAAATGACATGATATTAATGTATGATATACATTTACATAAACATATTTTATTCTATCATTATATTATAATGGAAAAATAAAATTATTATATCAATAACAAATTATATGATTGAAAAAAAATTGGTAGTAAAGATATATAAAAAAAGTTTAAACAATTTTTTTAATAATAAAAAATATTATATATTTTTCTAATTAAAATTGTTAAAAATATTAATTTCCAAATTTATAATTATTATTTTTCATTTTTTATTAAACATATATATAATATAATTAGAATTTAATTCATATTACTATTTTCTAATTATTGTTTAAACATAGATATATTATTGTTTTCTAAATAACGAATTCATTTTTTTAATTCATACTACTTCAATCATAACTAAGTGATTTGACACACGTGATTAATGTGTTGAAGTTAAAATTGAATCACTTGGGTAGTATTCAAGTTCAATCATGGACAAAAATAATTCTTGGTAAGACTTTACTTACCTCCTAGTCAAACTTTGGATTAGTCAGAGTCTCTTTTCCTTGATAAATTAGAGGATTAAGACAAAAATATTACTTTAATCATGTTATAAATATTTCCTTTGTGTTCTAGCTCTTAATTTATTTGTTGTTGTTGAAGGATCATGTTGAGCTTCCTAATCATTTTTATGAGCCATTTGGGAAATCATGTTTTGGAAGCAAATATCATGTTGATCCTAGAATTGTGTTTCAGTTTCAACATAAGCAATTTTTAGTAGTGATTTTTTTTTTGCAATGACAATAAATAAAAATCAAGGATAATCTCTTTAAAATGTTGGAATTTATCTTCCAAGATTAGTTTTTCACATGGACAATTATATGTTACAATTTTAAGGGTTACAAAATGCAAAAGATTGAAGATTCTTATATGCAATGATGAAGAAGATAATTCAAATATGACTTTAAATGTTGTTATCGAGAAGTATTTTAAAATTTAAATCATGTGTTATTACTATTTATTATTTCTATCATTATTTCTTATCTACTTTTTAATATTTATTAGCATATTATTTTTTATTTGTGTACTCTTCAATATTGGTTTGTTATTTCAAATTGACAAGAAATCGAAGCATAAGATTGAAACTTTTACATTCTTCATATTAAAAAAAATACCATGAAAATATTTTCATTTTGTTAAACTTCAAAATATAATTCACCACATATTCATGCATATGATATCTCATATTAATTATATATGCATTATGCTTGTGTCAATTTTAATAATATAAAATTGCTATAAAAAATACTTTCATATAACTTAATTGATCAATAACTTATTATCAACTTCACTATACTGAATTAGTTTTATTTATATTTTCTTTGATCAATTATTTTTGGCATGTGATGAATACTTAAAGAACTACGAATCTGTTTCAACAACTTATAGTCATTTTAAAAAAAATAGGTTTAAAGTTTAAATAGTGATGAAGGACTTATTTCTAACACCAATACATGTTTTGTTACATAATAACTCAAGGGTTTTCTTATGTTATCTTTATTTTATTACATTGACTTATTTTTGGGAAGTTTTATTTTTTATATGTTACACCAAATAATTCAATAAAAAAACTTACATTTTTTTTAATGATTCTTGCTTACATAAAAAATCACCCATTGCCTACACAAACAAATTGTTAACCCCAAGCATTACAGGGATCAAAAACTAGTTTCTTTAAAGGTAGGAAGATAAGAGCTAACATAAAAGATAACAAGAATAAATCTATATGTCAAAAGTATTGTTTTTTTAATATATGTGCAGGTATAAATAAATTAGTTTATGAAATTAACCTAGTGTCTTGACAAAATCAATGATTAGTTCAAATTTGATAACATTGAATATATATTGAAGCATAAGAGAAAAGAAAGTCAGAGAAAGTTGTGCCAAAGAGAAATAGTAGGCGAAGGACAATTTTAACTTTTCAATTTTATTATACATAGGACAAAAAGTTGTCTTTTAGTTTAGTGAGTCACAAGTTTTTATGTGTTTATTGTTGGATCGAGTGGCCTCAGAATAATTAAGAAGGGGGGTGAATTAATTATTCCTAAACCTTTACTAATTAAAAAATTACTCTTCTAAGGTTTTTACTTATGTTGTTAAGAGAATATGGAGTGGAAGAGAAACTTAACAGAAAGTAAAAGCGGAAATTAAATGCACAGCGAAAAGTAAAAGAGTATGGAAGAAGGAAACAAACACACAAGAGTTTTTATACTGGTTCGGCAACAACCCGTGCCTACATCCAGTCCCTAAGCGACCTGCAGTCCTTGAGATTTCTTTCAACCTTGTAAAAATTCTTTTACAAGCAAAGATCTACAAGGGATGTACCCTCCCTTGTTCTCTTTGAACCTAGTGGATGTACCCTCCACTAGAACTAATCCACAAGAGATGTACCCTCTCTTGTTCTTAGTCAAACCCAAGTAGATGTACCCTCTACTTATACCACAAAGGATGTACCCTCCAATGTGTTAAGACAAAGATCTCAGGCGGTTAAAACTTTGATACTTTGTGAATGGGGATACAAAAGAATTCTCAGGCGGTTAGTCCTTTGGACACTTTTGTATAAGGGAATGGGAAGAATCAAAAGAATTCTCAGACTGTGTCGTTTTGAATTCTTTGACAAGGGAGAAGGGAGACACAAAAGAATTCAGGCGGTTAGTCCTTTATTCTTTTGGAAAAAGGGAGAAGAGAGACACAAAAAGAATTCAGGCGATTAGTCCTTGGCGAATTCTTTTTGGCAAAGGGAGAAGAGAATGAAAAGATGAATAGCACAAGTTTTTGAACAAAGAACTTTTCTTGGAAGAGAAAGTTTTGAACAAAAACTTTTAGAAAGATGAAGAGAAGATGAAACAGAACAACTGTTGAAAGAGATGAAAGAAAATATTGAAAGATGATTGAAAGAAATGATTGAGATGAATTGATAGAAAGATTGCTTAGAAAGATTGATTGAATAAGTGTAAAACTGTATTGAAAAACAAATCAAAGTCTTGCATTTATAGACTCTTCATGTCTGGCCAAGAGGACCATTTAGAAGAGTTATAACTTTTAGAAAAACTTAAAACCAATTTAAAAAAGTCAAAAACCTTTTGAAGAGTTACATCTTTTGATTTATTCAGAAATAGTCATTGGTAATTATCATACCCTAATTTCGTCCGGGGATTATTACTTGATGACATGTAATCTTTGGTTAGCCGCTTTGAGATACTTGGCGACCTTTGTTGCACAATAAATGAAGTTCCGAGACGTCCCAGAAATCTAAAGGAAGCAGGTTTGCGCGATCCGTGAAATTCCGTAATGTGGCGGAAGTCGAAAAGAGGTCTTTTCGCGCAATCCGTAAGTTTCCGTAACTTCTTCGAAAGCTAAAAAAGAGTAAATACATAATTCGTAAGGGTTCGTAACCTTGCGGAAGAAAAAATAAGTATCGTTACGAAATTCGTAAAGTTTCGTAACGTTACGGAAAAAGAATTACAAAAAAATAGAAAAGGGGGGTGCATTTAGTAAAAAGAGGGGTGTAAATAGCAACCAGGCCCACTTGGGCCCTCCAGAAGATTCCTCCAGAAGCGCTGTTGCTTCTGGAGGAAGTAACCTGGCTCGCCTGGGCGAGCTGGGCGGCAAGCTTCTCCCCTATTTTGCTATAAATAGGGGAAGAAGTGAAGAAGAAAAGGGTTCAGCCCCTTAGGCACTTCTCTCTCTTTCGAATTTGCTTGGAAAAATTGTTTCCGCGAAGAAAATCCAAGCCGAGGCGCTTCCGAAACGTTTCCGTAACGTTTCCGTAAGGAATTTCGTGAAGGTTTCGACCGTTCTTTGACGTTCTTCATTCGTTCTTCATCGTTCTTCGATCTTCAACGGGTAAGTACCTCGAACCAAGCTTTTCGATTCATTCTATGTACCCGTGGTGGTCCACATTGTGTTTCGTGTATTTTTATTCTCGTTTCATTTGCTTTTTGTACTCCCTTTTGACGTGCTTAAGCCATTTTATTTAAGTCATTTCTCGCTTAACCTAAAAATAAAATAAATTTCCACCGATCGTTTGAATTGTATTATCCGTTAACTTCGATTAAAATGAATTCTGACCGTTCGGTCGTGCCGTAACCACGTTGGAAATCAAAAAAGAGGTAAAATAATAATATAATAAAAAAAAATGTCTTTTAGCAAAATAAAGCGGAAAATCAATCGGATGTTTTCTCTTTGGGATTTCTCATTCTTAATTGAATTGACTAATAACTAAAGTGAAACTAAGGCTAAAATCAAACTCGCCTAGTCAAGCTCATCCACAAAAATAGGTTTTTTTTGAAAGTTTATCATTTCAGTTTCTCACTAAGTAAAAAGGATCATTCTTAAGGTCCAACGCCTTAAAATGATCACCCCTCAAGTAAAGAGAATCACTTGATTCACGCTTAAGGAAGAACTACGTAGGTCTGATTTCCTCTCCAAAGGAGGGTACGTAGGAGCAAAAGCCTCGCTTCTGTCGACCTCAAAAATAAAAAAGAAATAAAAGTTAAAATAACACAATTCCACAATTCTAAAAAATAGGCTGTTGTCCTTTGAGACAAACGTGAGAGGTGCTAATACCTTCCTCAAGCATAAATACAACTCCCGGACTTAGAAATTTCATTTTGACCGGTTTCCTTCGGTTTTCCCGACGTTTTCCACAAATAAACGTTGGTGGTGACTCCGCGCACCTTTCCTCCTTTGGAAAGCGCACTCGTGAGCCTCGCCCTCGCTCGCCCGCGAAGGGCACGTTGCGACAGTTGGCGACTCCACTGGGGACTATTTTTGTGAGTTAGGCCTATTTTAGGAATTGTGGAATTGTGAACTTTGGGTGTGCTTTTATTGAACTGTGTAAAATGTAAATAACTGTTGTCTATTTCGCATTCTTTACACTGCATTCTAAGCACCCACGGGTTTGAGTAAAAAAAGGGCCCTACACCCGGGTTCATGGGAATTTAAGGAGTGGAGGTGAATCTATCATCATGCTAGGTCTCCGACTTGCTTGATAATAGTGAAACCTCGTCTAGAACTTTCTCTCTTTATAATATGTTGTCGCTGGTATTCCATACCGCCACAACATTATTATCTTGAGTGATGATACCTCTAGAAAACAGCCGTGTGAATTATGAATTGTTGGGGAGTAGTTATTAGAGACCCCTAGATATTGTCCTAGGTTCCCAAATAGGGGCAAAGAGCAAACACGCTCCGTGCCATTCGTTCTCATGCATTTTTTGTAAATAACACTAGTTTATAGTTTTGCTAGTGATGTTTGTTTTCTTTAGAGTAATACGTAACCTTTTTAATGCTACGTTAAGGCGCCATCATGCCCAAAGCGTATTATTAAAATTGGGTCTCTGCGGTCTCGTATGTGTGGATTACCCCTTTGTGTTGTTTTCTTTCCGTTTCATGCATACGCATTGCATCATTCATGTCGGAGTCTTGATCCACCCCTTTTTTAGGTAAATGATGGGGACAAATCAAAATGGCAAAAGGTTTTATCAAGTCAAGGTTAAAGGTCTAGACGTCACTAGCCTCAAGGAATTGGGATGATTGATGGGACCTCTCCAAAGGCAAGCCTTCCGCAAAGTGTACGGGAAGAATCTAGATTTGACCGCAACGGAAGTATTTACGGAAGCTGTCGTATCCCTCGCCCAATACTATGACCAGTCGTTGAGGTGTTTCACGTTTGGGGACTTCCAAATGGTGCCAACTATTGAAGAGTTTGAGGAAATATTAGGATACCCTCTTGAAGGGAGAAAACCGTATCTTTTCTCCGGCTTTCTTCCTTCTTTCAGCAAGATTGCAGCTATGGTTGGAGATTCAGCAAAAGAGTTGGATCGTATGAAGCAAACTCGGAACGGCGTAGTGGGCCTGCCTCGGAAGTACTTGGAAGACAAGGCAAGGGATATGGCGAGCCAAGAGAAGTGGGGCCCGTTTGCCGATGTTTTAGCTTTGCTGATTTTTGGGGTTGTCCTCTTTCCGAACGTTGACGGCTTGGTAGACTTAGCCGCCATTGATGCTTTCCTCGCATATCACTATAGCAAGGAAAGTCCAGTGGTGGCTATCTTGGCAGATTTGTTCGACACCTTTGACCGGAGGTGTGAGAAAAACAGTGCACGGATTGTCTGTTGTTTACCCGCTCTCTGTGTATGGTTGATTTCACACCTGTTCCGACAAGACACGAGACACCCGTGTCCGCTTCAAAGCTATCGCTCGTGCGCCGAAAAAGGAAGAGTTGTTTGGGACCAACATTTGGCTGGGATAGGGGGCAGCATGATCAATTGGTTTCCTCGTTGGAAGGAAGGCAAGGAAGGAGTTCTTTTCTCGTGTGGGAACTATCCTAATGTTCCACTGATAGGGACTAGGGGTTGTATTAATTATAATCTCGCACTCGCCATAAGACAACTAGGGTATCCCATGAGGGGAGCGCCAACCGAAGAAAGTCTCTCGCCTTTTCTTGTGAGGGATCTAGGCGCGCAAGGTCTCAAGGTTATACAAAGAATCCACAAGGCGTGGAGGAGTCTATTGAGGAAAGACAAGGAGCTTAGGGGCATCCGAAATGGCGTCATCGGAGGTTATCATGGGTGGCTAAGAATTCACACGTGGGACTTAGGTTGGCTCTCCAAGTTGAAAGTTATCGACGAGGAGAACTTCGAAGCTCCGGAGGAAGATGAAGAAGTCCGAGCTCTAAAATTGGAGCTAGGGAAGGCAAGGCTCGCCAAGGAGAAGTTCAAATCAGCTGCTACACACATCCGGAAGGAGTGCACCGAGTTACAAGAGGAAAACGCGGCCACTGCAAAAGCCCTTGAGCAAGAAACCAAAAGGGCCCGCAAGGAGGAATATGGCCGAGAGAAATTCCGAGGAGCATTGTGGGGTAGCAACAATGAGCTCAAGCTCCGAAGAGAGGAGAGAGATCGATCACGGGTGCATGGCATGATCTTAAAAGAAGAGTTAGTTGCTTGCGCGAGGTCCAAAAGGAGTTTGGCTCAACACTTGGAAGCCACGGAGCAAAGCATGCTAGCCATCATAGGGCAATACAAGGAAGAATTGAACTAGTCCACGGCCCATGAACAAAAGCTAGTGGAGGATTTTGCACAAGTGTATGCCGAAAAAGAAGCAAGAGGGAGGGTGATTGATGCGCTGCATCAAGAAGCGACTATGTGGATGGATAGATTCGCCTTGACCTTGAATGGGAGTCAAGACCTCCCGCGTCTATTAGCCAAAGCAAAAGCCATGGCCGAAGTGTGTACCGCCCCCGAGGAGATTCATGGGCTAATCAATTACTGTCAGCACATGATAGATTTGATGGCCCATATAATTAGGAATCGTTAGTTTCTTTTGTAACACCTTTGTATAATCTTGGCTAGATGAAAGCTTTGTTCTTTTTTATAAAATGAGAAGTTCTGAACTCATTACGTTATCTAAAAATCTTGGGGTGGATCCAAGTGCTCCGGTCATTAATTTGCATATTCATGTTTTGGTGGCATACTCACCGTTGTTTATTTCTTTAGGAATTTCATCATAACTAAGAAAACACCAAGGCACCCCTATAACACTCGATCCAGAAAAATGGATAATAAAGAGGGCGTGCAGGAACAGATGAAGGCCGATCTATCGGCCTTAAAAGATCAAATGGCTTCCATCTCGGAGGTCATGTTAAAACTCCAGAAAACCATAGAGGATAAAGCCACCGCAACCGCCTCCAGTACAGTTAGGGAAGCGGAGCCGGTGCTGCAGTCCGCCTTGAATCCGGGCCTAGACAGGAACATGGTCGTATTCGGTCGAAGGTATAGTCCGCAAACTTATCCTTATGGCCTGCCTCCGGACTTTACCCCCCGTGCCACTCCGGAAGATTTAAGCCAAGCTCCTACTTTTGAAGGGCAACTCCCACCTTTTGAAGACTATCCCAGACAAGACGATGGGGAAGGAGATACCCATCTTGGCCCCCTGCTCCACCTCAAAGATCCATCCCCGCATGAACTACCCCACCCGAACATAGTCCGTCATATCCCGGCCTCACCCACACCCGTAAAAGAATCTGTTCCCTTTGCGGAAGATAAGGGAAAGATTGAGGCGCTTGAAGAGAGGTTAAGAGCAGTCGAGGGCCTCGGTAATTACCCTTTCTCGGATTTGGCAGATTTATGTCTTGTGCCCAACATCGTCATCCCTCCCAAATTCAAAGTACCAGACTTTGATAAGTACAAAGGGACGACATGTCCAAAAGGGCATCTCTGGATGTATTGCCGGAAGATGGGGGCGTATTCTGCGGACGAAAAGTTGTTGGTCCATTTCTTTCAAGACAGCTTGGTCGGGGCAGCTGCAGCTATACCAATCTGGAAGCTTCCCAGATCCGCTCATGGAAGGACTTGGCAACTGCCTTCATTAGGCAGTACCAGTACAATACGGACATGGCCCCCGATCGGAACCATCTCCAGGGTATGACTAAACGAGAGCATGAGTCCATTAAGGAGTATTCCCAGAGATGGAGAGATCTCGCAGCCTAAGTCGTGCCGCCCATGACGGAAAGGGAGATGATCACAATTATGGTAGATACGTTACCCACGTTCTACTATGAAAAGCTGATAGGCTACATGCCAGCTAACTTTGCGGACCTCGTCTTCGCCGGAGAAAGGATTGAATCCGGGCTACGAAAAGGCAAGTTCGAATATGCTGCCAATATGGCCCCCAACAACAACAGAAAAGCCCCAGCAGTGGGCGCGAGGAAAAAGGAAGGAGACGCCCATGCTGTCACCACCGCCCCAACATGGATGAAAGCACCCCAAAATATCCAAAGCTCATACCAGCCCAATCCCCCAAATTTTTTTATCCGAGCCGGGAATTCCCTCCCGGCTCAAGTAAAAGGACCACCCGCAGCAGAAAGAGCGCCGGCCCAACGCACAGCTCCAGCCGTACCCCGGCCAGTTAATAATACAGCCCCCGGCGCGACCTATAAATATGCACAGCACCCGAAAGACAACTTCCCTCCTATTCCCATGGCATACTCCGAGTTATGGCCTTCACTATTAGAGAATCACTTGGTGGTGGCCATACCAGGGAAGGTTCTTCAGCCACCCTACCCCAAGTGGTATGATCTGGGTGCCAAGTGTGTGTATCATAGTGGAGTTCCCGGACACAATATTGACTCCTGCATCCCGTTCAAGTATAAGGTGCAACACCTGCTTAGTGCCGGCTGGCTAGAGTTTCAAGAGGAAGGCCCGAATGTTAAAACCAACCCGCTAGCTAGTCATGGAGGGGCTAGCGTGAACGCCGTCAAAGAGGATGGGCCATCACGGACAAAGAGGTTAGGAGACGTGACTACTTCTAGACGCTTCATCTATCAATCACTGCAAGCGACGTGCATGGTCCCCCGAGGTGGGGATGAAAGGGATGAATGTTTGTTTCACCTCGGGGAGTCGCATGACATGGAAACCTGTCCCATGGTAGAAAAATTGCTTCAGCGGCTCATGGATTGCGGGCAGCTTGAAGTGTTCATAGGAGGGAAGGAAGAACCACAAATCTGCATGCAATCGGAAGAGAAGAGGGTTCCTCTAACCCCCAAGGCCCTAGTGATATGTTTTACTAGGAAAGGGACCGGCTCCACACCCATATACCCGCGGGCGGCACCCAAGCCAACACCATTTGCATATCAAAGTAATAAGGCCGTCCCGTGGAAGTATACCCCTCCCACGTCCAGCGAAAAAGTTGCAACCGAAGTTGACTCCCTATCAGCTAAGGTAACCAACATCACCGGCCTCAGTGGCGTAACCCGCAGTGGTCGGGTGTTCGCTTCCCCTCACCCGGCGGAATTGCCCTCTAAAGGGAAGGCCCCCATGGTCCAAGAGCCCACAGACATAGTCATCCCCTCAAAGGAAGTAGATCCTCCCATGGCAAGAGGAGCCGAAAAGAAAGAGGGACTTCAAGAAAAAACAGTGACTTTGGAAGAGGCCCATGAGTTCCTCCGCCTCATCCAACAAAGCGAGTTTAAGGTAGTCGAGCAACTAAATAAAACTCCAGCAAGGATCTCCTTGCTTGAACTACTCATAAACTCTGAGCCTCATCGTGCGCTGTTGATGAAGGTCCTTAACGATGCCCATGTGGCACATGATATCTCAGTAGAGGGTTTCGAAGGCATCGTTAATCATATAACCACCAACAACTACATCGCGTTTGCGGAAGAAGAGATTCCCATTGAGGGGAGAGGACACAACAAGGCTCTACATGTGTCGGTGAGATGTATAGACCACGTTGTCGCAAAGGTACTTATCGACAATGGATCGAGTCTAAATGTAATGCCAAAGACCACTTTGGAAAAGCTTCCTTTTAGTGCGTCACATTTAAAGCCGAGCTCGATGGTGGTGCGAGCCTTTGATGGTACTCGGCTGGAAGTAATGGGGGAAATCGACATTCCCATTCAGATAGGCCCCCACACTTGCAATGTGGTGTTTCAAGTAATGGATATAAATCCTGCCTATAGCTGCCTCTTGGGAAGATCGTGGATTCATGCCCTGGGAGTGGTCCCTTCAACGCTTCACCAGATATTGAAGTTCGCAGTGGGTGGACTTTTAGTAATAGTGTCGGGTGAAGAGGACATGTTAGTGAGCTGCCCTTCCTCCGCACCATATGTAGAAGCGGCGGAAGAATCGTTGGAAACGGCTTTCCAATCCTTTGAGGTTGTGAGCTGCGCCTCTGTGGAACCAAGTCCGTCGCTACCTTCTCTCTCCAACGCGGCCATAATGGTGGCACGTGTTATGCTCAGGAATGGATTTGAGCTCGGAATGGGTTTAGGCAAGGACTGCCTCGGGAATGCTGACGTGGTCGATATCAAAGGAAATCCATACAAGTATGGATTAGGGTATGAGCCCGGGATGCCGGGAAGGAGGAACGTGCCCTCAAGATTTCGGGCGGACAGGTTATGGCCCGGCCGTATTAGCCAGTGTTTCACCAGCACTGGAATGGTGTCGGAAGAGGAGGTGGCCGCAATAGAAGAGGAGTTCCCTCAAGACCCACCAAGTTTTGTGCAACCATGCCACCCCGATTCCCAAGTAGGGAACTGGCGCGTGATAAGCCAGTCAGAAGTCTATACCGCTGATTCAATGTAATTAGAGCCCATAGATTTCCTTTCTCTTTTGTTTTGTGAAACCTACCTTATTAAATAAACAAAGAGATCTTGTTTCATCTGTTCTTGCAGTACCACCCTTTCTCATATCATTTTGCATGTTTTTGTTTCTTTTGTCTTGTTTGGTATAGATATGAGGGTCGAGTCTTTGAGGATCCTAACAACGAGGGTTCGACAATCGATTTCGATCGAGACATAAGCCAAACGATGAATGAGGAAGAGGAAGAGGACGTCCTGTCACCAGAGTTGGAGAGGTTGGTCGCTCAGGAAGAACGTGAAATGAAGCCCCACCAAGAAGAAACCGAATTGGTAAACTTGGGGACCACGGAGGAAAAGAAGGAAGTAAAGGTAGGAACCGGCATGACCGCGCTTATCCGCCAAGGCTTGATAACCCTTCTTGAAGAGTATCAAGATGTCTTTGCGTGGTCGTATCAAGACATGCCCGGTCTGGATTCCGACATTGTGCAGCATAAGTTGCCTTTGAATCCGGGGTCTTCTCCGGTTAAGCAAAAGTTACGAAGAATGAGACCCGAGATGTCCTTAAAAATTAAAGAAGAAGTAAGGAAGCAGTTTGATGCAGGTTTCTTAGCTGTGGCACGATACCCGGAGTGGGTGGCCAACATTGTCCCAGTCCCGAAAAAGGACGGCAAGGTTCGAATGTGTGTAGACTACCGGGACTTGAACCGGGCCAGTCTAAAGGACAATTTTCCCCTGCCACACATTGACATATTGGTAGATAATACAGCCAAGTTCGCCCTTTTCTCGTTTATGGATGGTTTCTCGGGGTATAATCAAATAAAGATGGCGCCCGAAGATGTAGAGAAAACCACTTTCGTCACCCTATGGGGGACATTCTGCTATAAAGTGATGGCCTTCGGTTTGAAAAACGCTGGGGCAACCTATCAGCGTGCCATGGTGGCGTTGTTCCATGACATGATGCATAAGGAAATCGAGGTCTACGTGGATGACATGATTGCTAAGTCTCGGACTGAGGACGAACACCTTGTCAATCTGCGTAAGCTGTTTGAAAGGTTGCGGAAATACCAATTAAAACTGAACCCAACCAAGTGCACCTTTGGGGTAAAGTCGGGCAAGCTGCTAGGATTTATCATAAGTTAGAAAGGGATAGAGATAGATCCCGAGAAAGTGAAGGACATCCTTGAAATGCCGGAACCACGCACAGAGAAGCAGGTTCGGGGGTTTTTAGGCAGGTTGAATTATATCGCGAGATTTATCTCGCAACTCACCCCTACCTGTGAGCCCATTTTTAAGCTGTTACGTAAGAACCAAGCGGTCCTATGGAACAGTGACTGCCAAGAGGCTTTCGAGAAGATCAAACAGAGTCTCGCGAATCCCCCGGTACTCATGCCACCTGTAACGGGAAGACCCCTTTTCCTGTACATGACCGTGTTGGACGAGTCTATGGGGTGCGTGTTGGGTCAGCATGATGATTTTGGAAAAAAAAGAGCAAGCCATCTACTATCTAAGCAAGAAGTTTACCGCATGTGAGATGAATTACTCAATGTTGGAAAGGACGTGTTGTGCTCTGGTATGGGCATCACATCGGCTTAGACAGTACATGCTCAGCCATACCACGTGGCTTATTTCCAAAATGGATCCCGTAAAATACATCTTTGAAAAACCGGCCCTCACGGGACGAATCGCCAGGTGGCAGGTACTATTGTCTGAATTTGATATCGTTTACGTCACCCAAAAGGCGGTAAAGGAAAGTGCCTTAGCAGATTATTTGGCCCAACAACCCCTCCAGGATTATCGGCCGATGCACCCCGAGTTCCCAGATGAAGATATCATGGCCCTGTTTGAAGAGAAGCGGACGCATGAAGACCTAGACAAATGGATTGTTTGCTTCGATGGGGCTTCAAATGCTTTGGGCCACGGAGTAGGGGCAGTCCTTGTATCCCCGGATGATCAGTGCATTCCTTTCACGGCTAGGCTAGGTTTTGATTGTACCAACAATATGGCCGAGTACGAAGCGTGCGCCCTCGGGGTTCAGGTGACCATTGATTTTGATGTAAAACTACTCAAGGTGTATGGAGACTCAGCTTTGGTGATACGCCAGTTAAAAGGAGAATGGGAAACTAGGGATTCGAAGTTGATACCCTATCAAACTCATATCTTGAGGTTAGCCAAGTAACATTTCCTTCCACCACATACCTCGGGAAGAAAATCAGATGGCGGACGCACTAGCCACCCTGGCATCCATGTTTCAACTGGCCCCACACGGGGATCTGCCATACATCGAATTCAAATCTCAAGGCAAGCCGGCATATTGTTATGCAATAGCGGAAGAGCGGGATGGGAAACCGTGGTATTTCGACATCAAGCAGTATGTCGAGAACAAGGAATACCCACCAGGGATTTCTGACAATGACAAAAGGACGTTGAGGAGATTGGCTACTGGTTTCTTTGTAAGTGGTACCGTCCTGTACAAACGAAACCACGACATGACCCTCCTACGATGCATAGATGCCAAAGAGGCGAACTTCATGATTGAGGAGATCCACGAAGGTTCCTTTGGGACACATGCCAATGGGCATGCCATGGCCAGAAAAATCCTTAGGGCCGGTTATTACTGGCTCACCATGGAAAGTGATTGCTGCGCTCATGTAAGGAAGTGTCATAAATGTCAGGCATACGCGGACAACGTCAATGTTCCGCCACATCCTCTGAATGTTATGTCCGCCCCATGGCCTTTTTCTACGTGGGGAATAGATGTCATTGGGGCCATAGAACCAAAAGCGTCCAACGGTCACCGCTTCATTCTTGTGGTGATAGATTACTTCACCAAATGGATCGAAGCAGCCTCCTATACTAACGTCACAAGGAATGTGGTAGTTAGATTCATAAAGAAGGAGTTGATTTGTCGATACGGACTCCCCAGGAAGATCATTACTGACAATGGCACCAATCTAAACAATAAGATAATGCAGGAGATGTGCGAAGACTTCAAAATCCAGCATCATAACTCTACCCCTTATCGGCCAAAGATGAATGGGGCTGTAGAGGCTGCGAATAAGAATATCAAGAAGATTGTTCAAAAGATGACGGTGTCATACAAGGATTGGCATGAGATGTTGCCTTTCGCCCTACACGGATACAGAACCTCGGTACGAACTTCTACTGGGGCAACGCCGTATTCTTTGGTTTATGGGATGGAGGCAGTACTCCCATTTGAGGTAGAAGTTCCTTCTCAGAGGATAATGGCGGAGTCGGGCCTAAAAGAGTCAGAATGGGCTCAAGTACGCTACGACCAACTTAACCTTATTGAAGGTAAGCATTTGGCCGCCATGAGCCATGGGCGTTTGTATCAACGAAGGATAAAGAACGCATTCGACAAGAAGGTACGCCCGCGCAAGTTCAACGAGGGGGACCTCGTGTTGAAGAAAATGTCCCACGCTGTTAAAGATAATCGAGGCAAGTGGGCCCCAAATTATGAAGGACCTTTTGTTGTGAAAAGAGCTTTTTCTGGGGGTGCTCTGATACTCACCTACATGGATGGCGAGGAATTGCCTTCGCCCGTGAACTCCGATGTAGTTAAATGATATTACGCTTAAAGTCTGGGGCAATCGAGAGGACCGTTGCACGTTTTTATTTCTGAGTTTTTCTTGTTCCTTTTGGTTTCCTCTAGGGATTCTCAGTCACTGTAGTTGTCTCGTTTCTTTGAAAAGAAAAGATGGGCGAGGTTTTAGTCCTCCCTTTGGTGTTTCAAACTTTGTGTTTTAGATTTGTTATAACTTGAGCCCTCTTCGCTCGGTGTATGGGGTGCCCCAAACGCTTATTTAAAATTGAACCTAACTAGCCTTCACTAAAATAAAATCATCGCATTAGAAGCATTCATACATTCATACATGCACATACATATCTTATGATAGCAAAGAGTAGAATCGTCTCAGGCCACGGTCAGAAGTCAAGACAAATCAATGGCAGGAATCAACCAAGGTAAGACGATGACCGGTCACGATTGGCCGCGTATTTTTGTTTCCTACTTGCAGGTACATAAAGACGGATGCAAGTGGGGCTAGGGTCACGACCGACTGATCGTTGCCCCTTCCCGACGCTAAACAAGCGGAGAACGTCGCTGCAAGGCAGCCCAGTATCCTTTGTGTTCGCAGTTTTCTTTTACTATTTGTTTGTTTTAAAATAAGTAATCAACGCCTAATTCTAACTTAAGTAAGTTCAAGTTAGGCGAGACGCTAACCCATGAAAAAGGGAGGGGACATGGTTAATATTCCCCTCAAAAAAAAAAAAAAAAAAGCAGGTTAGCTCGTCTGGGCGAGCAACCCCTGCACCCAAATTATAAAAAACGAGGGAGGGAAACATTTTGGGCATCCAAAAACTTCCCCCCTCATTCAAGAAAAGAGAGAATACGAAGGCTTGCGGGTTCTTGCTCCCCTAAGCCTTTTGATCGCGTTTTGCTTTCATTTTTGGTGTTTCAATTCACTCCAACAAGCATTCCATCCTTGAGGTTTTTTGCTTCCCATTGATGTGTTTTCTTCATCTTTTGGTGCCTTAAATTGTGAGAACATGCTTATATTTGTGAGGCAGTTTTGGTTTGCTTTGGTGCTTGTTTTCTTGAATTAAGGATTTGAATGAAAAGGCCTTAGGCCTAGGTTGTATTCTGAAGCAATGGGGCATGCCACATTGCTCCCATTATCTTGCAATTTATGTCCAAACATGTGCCCACCAAGTGCTCGGTGAAATGCCTCAATGACATATGAGCATGGTTTCGTAGGTTTAGGATTGTGGGACTGTTTTATATACATAGGGACAGTATGAAGGATTTACAATGAGAGTCTGAATGCAATTCTAGGCCTAGGAACCCAAGTTTTTAATTTCAATGCAAGGAAGCATGCTTATGGCTAGGAATCCAAAATTTGGTTTTAGGATTAGAAAAGCATGAAAATAGGGACTTGTTTGTAAAAATTTGGGCTGCCCCATGATTGGCACTTTGCACCTAAGTAACATGGGAGATGTTTTTCAAGGGTGTGCAGATATACGTGTAAAAATATATGGCATAAAAATATGTTGCAAAGTGTGTGAATATATGGCATAAAAATACCTTGCAAAGTGAATGAATAGTAAATAATGCATTTCAAAGTATGTATATTTGTGGATAAGTAGCATAAGGAGTCTTTCAAAAAAATGTGTACCCATGCCAAAGATGGCACGAGAATGCTTCCCAAATGAATATATGATGTGGAATTGCCCCTCCATTGTAGATAAATGGCATGAAAGTTTCTTTTCAAATGCAAGTATGTGCGGGACGTGAGATTGACTCTCCAATGTGCATATATGTATAAATAAAAATGAATGAAACAACAAAATTTGTATGTTGATAAAATACTTCAAATGTGTGTGGGTAGTTCGTGGTAGTAAAATAGTTATGATAGGAACATATGTAATTTTTGCACAATACCTTGAGCATGCGTGTAAGTATTTTTTCCAAAAAAATATATATGTGTGGTAACTAGAATGTTTTGAATATCCTTGTATGTTGATGTAAATAATAGGGTATTTTCTACACATGCGTGTGTGCATGAATGGATCATATGAGTTTAGTCTAAATTAGAGGGATTGGCATGACATTTTTGCGTTAAGATAAGCATTATCTTGTAAAACTAACTTCTGAATGTCTGTTCTCGCAGGAAAAGGCCCCGAGGAAACTTGCCTCAAAGAGATCCAGGAAGGATAAGGCGGTCGAAGGAACTAGTTCTGCTCCCGAGTATGACAGTCACCACTTTAGGAGCGCTGTACACCAGCAGCGCTTCGAGGCCATCAAGGGATGGTCATTTCTCCGGGAGCGACGCGTCCAGCTCAGGGACGACGAGTATACGGATTTCCAGGAAGAGATAGGTCGCTGGCGGTGGGCATCACTGGTTACCCCCATGGCCAAGTTCGATCCAGAAATAGTCCTCGAATTTTATGTCAATGCTTGGCCAATAGAGGAGGGCGTGCAGGATATGAGGTCCTGGGTGAGGGGTCAGTGGATCCCGTTCGATGCAGATGCTATCGGCCAGCTCCTGGGATATCCTTTAGTGTTGGATGAGGGCCAGGAGTGCGAGTATGGCTAGAGGAGGAACCGGTCTGATGGGTTCGATGAGGAGGCCATCGCCCAGTTGCTATGTATACCAGGGCAAGATTTTGCCCGGACTGCTGCCGAGAGACGGGTGCGGATCATGCGTACCAACATGACCACCCTGACTCAGATATGGATGACTTTGCTGCTCAGCAACGTCCTGCCCACCGATAATAATTCCGACCTCCCCCTGCCGAAGTGTCAGCTGGTGTACGCCATCCTGACGCGGATGAGCATCCATGTGGCTCAGTTAATTGCTGATGCCATCTATATTTTTGCAGGTATGGCGCCTACCAGGCACCCTCTGGACTCAGATAAGTCCAACGGGGCCCTGGGATTTTCCGCCTTGATCACAGGACTCTGCCAGTCGTTCGGCGTCCCTGTCACACCTAGCAAGGTGATTCGGCCGCCCATCACCCGAGCTTTTATCGAGAAGTACTGCACGCAGAGACAGGTCCAGGGTGACGCACCACAGGCCGCAGATGCGCCGCCACCTCATCAGGCTGGTCCAACCGGATTGTTTGATACAGAGCAGTATTTGCGGCATTTGGTTCGCCAACAGGCGGCCAACCATCGGGCACATGTACAGACTCATGATTGTCTGTATCAGATGAGTCTCAGCCTGCAGAGTCAGGGCTTTACTTCTTTTCCGTGCCCTACTCCGGACCAGTTCAGGGTAGAGGTCGCATGGCCTGAGGCCCAGGCAGGAGAGGCACCAGCAGGGGCACCAGCAGAGGCTCCCGATGAGGCAGAGGAGGCCCGCGAGGACGAAGAGATGACCGATTTACTTGATTTCTTAGGAGGGAGCGGAGCCGCATGATTGGGAGATTCTTTGATCCATATTTCTTTTTGTTTCCATTTTTTCTTGGTATATATCATCTTACTTTTGTTTGACTAAGGGACTAACGTTTGTTTCATGTTTTGACTTTTGTTTTTGTACATACATATCGTTTGAGTTTGTTACATCGGTACTTGTTTCATTGTTGTCAATAGTGTTTGTTGAAATGCTGGAACCGCGTAGAGTTTTTTTTTCATTTAGGAACGTCGTTCTAAAAAATAAAATGAGCCAAAAATCCTAATAAAAAGAAAGAAGCGCTGTGAATAAAAGTCATGTTCATAAAGAAAAGAAAAAGGTTTTTATTTATACATGTATGTAAAAGGAGAATGTGTATAGAAGGATTCTTATGTGTAAATGATGCGTGGAAAGGAATTCTTGTGCGTGTGAGCAACGAGTGTACTTTTGTGTATAAGTGTGTGTTGGGAAAAATGAAAAATCTTTGAATGTAAATAGGGATTGTATATAGACTGTGTGACGTAAAAAGAAGAGTTCTAATGTGTGTACAGTTTTAGTGAACATGTATAAAAACCACAAGTGTATAGTTTTAGTGAACATGTATAAAAATAAAACAAAAAAGGTAAAAAGAAAGAAAGATCACGAAGGTCGACATGTTATAATTGAGAAGTATAAATCATTCGTAAAGAGCAAACACATCTTCTGGAAACAAAGGACTGATGCTGAGAGTTTATTTTCCGGAATGAACCGAGATAAGGATGGATGAATTCGTTGAACTGATTGGGAAACGTTGGGTCTGTCTGTGTAAATTCCCAACCGTAGTATCACAATGCCATAAACGGGATGCTTTAGGGCCCACCTGGCTGTAGCCATGACTAATTTTGCACGTTATTTTCAAATCATCATCATCACGCGTGTCTTATGGAATAATGCAGAAGTTCGGGCCACGAGCGACCCCTTGACACCCAAATTTGTCTCGCCCCAGATATCAAGATTGGGGTTCCCACGATAAAGACCCCATTGAAACACAACCTTGGACTTTTTTGAACCTTGGCCTATCCAAAGAATCCTCCTCCTTTCCCCGAAGCAAAGGACAGTGAAATCTCCTCAAGGGAGAGCGAATGGAATGTTGAGGGATGGGAAGGAAAAGAGAAGGAAGAAATGAAAGAAAGAAAAGAAAAAGATGAAAATAAAGAAAAGAACAAAAGAAAGAAAAGGAAGGATTCCCGATCAAAGATCGAAAGGAAGTGAAAAGGGAAAAGAAGCAATTCTCGATCAATGAAAGAAAGAAGACAGAAATTCTTCAAAGCCAGATTGCCACTCAGAATCATTCTTGACTGGCAATATCCCACCCCACATGAACAAAGAGGAAAAGACTAAAACACCCAGCTTCCTCTAAAAAAAAAACACTATCCTCGAGAAAATCCTATTGGTCCGTGATCGTACGCTTGATCTTTGATTCGATAGGAAATCGTGTGCAAAATGAAGTCATGATGCAGTTATGGTTTAGGAATAGGATAAAACACTTGCCTTGTAAGTTCTATACACTATGAGTGATTTATTTTTAGCTTAGCCCGATGTTTCCCCTGCGCGTTCATTCGAAAGCTAGAAGTTGACATCCTACCCTTCATTCTCGGTTACAAGGAAGATTACCCTTGGCACAAGTATATTGTTTCTCTAAGATGTGGTGCTCTCGCGAATGATTTATTTTTCTTTGCAAAAAGCATGTTATCCTGTTAGGTGGAAAAACCCGGTGGACCGTTCGGTCCCGCCAACACCCTGTTCCGGAGTCACATGGATGAATTGCGTTGTCATTCATGTGTCCTCCATTTTCGAGTTTGGAGCTGAGTTCCATGATTGCCTAAGAGAGGACCCTCAAGGCAATCCTCAATTCTCATCCTTTTCCGGAGCCACATGAATGTTATTGCTTAGGGCTGTTCATGTGTCCTCCACTTTTCGAGTCTGGAGCTGTGTTTCATGATTGCCTAAGAGAGGACCCTCAAGGCAATCCTCCATTCTCATCCTTTTCCGGAGCCACATGAATGTTATTGCTTAGGGCTGTTCATGTGTCCTCCACTTTTGAGTTTGGAGTTGTGTTCCATGATTGCCTAAGAGAGGACCCTCAAGGCAATCCTCCATTCTCATCCTTTTCCGGAGCCACATGAATGTTATTGCTTAGGGCTGTTCATGTGTCCTCCACTTTTCGAGTCTGGAGCTATGTTTCATGATTGCCTAAGAGAGGACCCTCAAGGCAATCCTCCATTCTCGTCCTTTTCCGGAGCTGCATGGATGAATTGCATTGTCATTTATGTGTCCTCCATTTTCGAGTCTGGAGCTGTGTTCCATGATTGCCTAAGAGAGGACCCTCAAGGCAATCCTCCATTCTCGTCCTTTTCTGGAGCCACATGAATGTTATTGCTTAGGGCTGTTCATGTGTCCTCCACTTTTGAGTTTAGAGCTGTGTTCCATGATTGCCTAAGAGAGGACCCTCAAGGAAATCCTCCATTCTCGTCCTTTTCCGGAGCCGCATGGATGAATTGCGTTGTCATTCATGTGTCCTCCATTTTCGAGTCTGGAGCTGTGTTCCATGATTGCCTAAGAGAGGACCCTCAAGGCAATCCTCCATTCTCGTCCTTTTTCGATGCCACATGAATGTTATTGCTTAGGGCTGTTCATGTGTCCTCCACTTTCGAGTTTGGAGCTGAGTTTCATGATTGCCTAAGTGCGGACCCTCAAGGCAATCCTCCATACTCCACCTTTGTTCGGAGCACCATGAATGTCATTGCCTAGCGCTGTTCATGTGTTCTCCATTATCATGTGCGAAGCTTCTGGTGACTGGGAAGCACGTTATTCTGTTGTTTTCCAGATCGGTTCCTTCGCCAAGTATGTGTATATGTGTATATCTGTATTATATTCGTTGTTCTGGTTGTTGTTTGTATTTTGTTTTGTGCAGAAGAAAAAAAAAGAAGAAGTAGAGATAAGAGTCGTCATCACAGAAAGGGCAGGACGGACGAAATCAGTGTCCTATCTTTGCTTTTCTCTTATCTCCGATGAGAGATAAGTAAAGAGGGGCAACTGTCATACCCTAATTTCGTCCGGGGATTATTACTTGATGACATGCAATCTTTGGTTAGCCGCTTTGAGATACTTGGCATCCTTTGTTGCACAATAAATGAAGTCCCGAGATGTCCCAGAAATCTAAAGGAAGCAGGTTTGCATGATCCATGAAATTCCGTAATGTGGCGGAAGTCGAAAAGAGGTGTTTTCGCGCAATCCGTAAGTTTCTGTAACTTCTTCGAAAGCTAAAAAAGAGTAAATACATAATTCGTAAGGGTTCGTAACCTTGCGGAAGAAAAAATAAGTATCGTTACGAAATTCGTAAAGTTTCGTAACGTTACGGAAAAAGAATTACAAAAAAATAGAAAAGGGGGGTGCATTTAGTAAAAAGAGGGGTGTAAATAGCAACCAGGCCCACTCGGGCTCTCCAGAAGATTCCTCCAGAAGGCTGTTGCTTCTGGAGGAAGCAACCTGGCTCGCCTGGGCGAGCTGGGCGGCAAGCTTCTCCCCTATTTTGCTATAAATAGGGGAAGAAGTGAAGAAGAAAAGGGTTCAGCCCCTTAGGCACTTCTCTCTCTTTCGAATTTGCTTGGAAAAATTATTTCCGCGAAGAAAATCCAAGCCGAGGCGCTTCCGAAACGTTTTCGTAACGTTTCCGTAAGGAATTTCGCGAAGGTTTCGACCGTTCTTCGATCTTCAACGGGTAAGTACCTCGAACCAAGCTTTTCAATTCATTCTATGTACCCGTGGTGGTCCACATTGTGTTTCGTGTATTTTTATTCTCGTTTCATTTGCTTTTTATACTTCCTTTTGACGTGCTTAAGCCATTTTATTTAAGTCATTTCTCGCTTAACCTAAAAATAAAATAAATTTCCACCGATCGTTTGAATTGTATTATCCGTTAACTTCGGTTAAAATGAATTCCGACCGTTCGGTCGTGCCGTAACCACGTTGGAAATAAAAAAAGAGGTAAAATAATAATATAATAATAAAAAAAAACGTCTTTTAGAAAAATAAAGCGGAAAATCAATCAGACGTTTTCTCTTTGGGATTTCTCATTCTTAATTGAATTGACTAATAACTAAAGTGAAACTAAGGCTAAAATCAAACTCGCCTAGTCAAGCTCGTCCACAAAAATAGGTTTTTTTGAAAGTTTATCATTTCAGTTTTTCACTAAGTAAAAAGGATCATTCTTAAGGTCCAACGCCTTAAAATGATCACCCCTCAAGTAAAGAGAATCACTTGATTCACGCTTAAGGAAGAACTACGTAGGTCTGATTTCCTCTCCAAAGGAGGGTACGTAGGAGCAAAAGCCCCGCTTCTGTCGACCTCAAAAATAAAAAAGAAATAAAAGTTAAAATAACACAATTCCACAATTCTAAAAAATAGGCTGTTGTCCTTTGAGACAAACGTGAGAGGTGCTAATACCTTCCTCAAGCGTAAATACAACTCCCGGACTTAGAAATTTCATTTTGACCGATTTCCTTCGGTTTTCCCGACGTTTTCCACAAATAAACGTTGGTGGCGACTCCGTGCACCTTTCCTCCTTTGGAAAGCGCACTCGTGAGCCTCGCCCTCGCTCGCCCGCGAAGGGCACGTTGCGACAGTAATCGATTACCAAATCAGTGTAATCGATTACACAAGGCTTTTATGTGAAAGGATGTGACTCTTCACATTTGAATTTGAAGTTCAATGTTCAAAGGCACTGATAATCGATTACCAAAACATTGTAATCGATTACAGCTTTTTGAAATTAATTGGAACGTTGTAAATTCAATTTGAAAACTTTTTCAAAACAATTTTGCTACTGGTAATCGATTACAACAATCTGGTAATCGATTACCAGAGAGTAAAAACTATTTGGTAAACATGTTTTGAGAAAAATCATGTGCTACTCAATTTTTGAGAAAAACTTTTCATACTTATCTTGATTAAGCCTTCTCTTGATTCTTGAATCTTGAGTCTTGAATCTTGATCTTGATTCTTGAGATCTTGAACCTTGAATCTTGATTCTTGATTCAAAACTTTCTTCTTGAGTCTTGAATTCTTCTTGATTCTTATCTTGAACTCTTAAATTGTTCTTGATTCACTTGAGTTGTTCTTTGATTGATCTTTGAGCTTTTTGTCATCATCTTTTGTTATCATCATTGTTATCATCAAAACACATTTGAATCACCTTTGATTCTCCATGAAGCTTTGCTTCTACATTTATTTTGTTCCTCATTAGTCATCACTTCTTTAATTTTGTCCCACAATCATTTTCTATACAATTTATTATAGGAGATTCAATAGAGAACTACATTTTTTACTCTAAAAATAGCGACTCAATACTATTTTTAGTGGGTTTTGTAATGTTGGTTGCGAATTGGTAATGTATGATCTATAATCTATGTATGTATGTGTCAGTTTTGTATTAGGGATGTGAATATTTAATCTTTTTTTTCTCCCAAGATATGTGACCTATTTCAATACTATGTTTTTTTATAAGAATTTTTTTTATAAAGTTTCTACTTTTTAGGAAAATAATCCCTTTTAGTCTTTGTACAAGCCCTTTTGGAATCTTTTTAAAATTTCACTTTTGGATTCTTTGCAATTATGTAATCTCTTTTGGTCCCTACTACAAAATTGCAAGGAATAAAAGGTAATGTTTATGTAACGATGGGGACCAAAAGAGATTCAAAAGTGCTTATACAGGGACAAAAATGAATGGTTTTTAAGTGTAGGGACTAAAAGGTAAAATTTGTGTAACAATAGAAACCAAATGAGTATTTTTCCCTTCATTTTATATCGAACAATTTATATTTCTTAGATTTTTTTAACCATATTATTTTGGTGCAAAATATTTACCAACTCTATTGATGACTAATTTCTATCGGAGAACTTAGTTGATTACCTTTAGTGTGTTGGACCAGTGGCCTCAATAAGTTAAGAGGGGAGGGGTGAATTAAGTTTTAAGATTCCCACTAACAAACTTTTAACCCCTCTTTTTAAATGATAGGCTTAGAATGCAGAAGAAGGACAAGAAGCAATCAACTTAACAATGTTCTTTTAAACGTGCAATGAAAAATTGGTTATAATAACATAAGATAAGGGAAGAGAGAAATGCAAACTCGATTTATACTGGTTCGGCCACGTCCTGTGCCTGTGTCCAGTCCTCAAGCAACCCACTTGAGATTTTCCACTTTCTTTGTAAAAATCCTTTTTACAACTTCTGAACACCCAAAGAATCCATTTCCCTTGTATTCAGGAAACTCACATTTCAAGAGACAACTAGTCTCTTGATTACAATTAGGGGTGGGAATAGGCCAGGCCGGCCTACAGGGGCCTATGGCCTGGCCTACCTGGCCTGAACTGACCTATTTAATTAAAAGGCTAGGTTCAGACTTTTTTAAAAGCCTATTAAATTAAATAGACTAGGCTTAGGCTTATTAAGAAGCCTGATAAGCCTGATAGGCCGGCCTATATATATATATATATATATATATATATATATATATATATATATATATATATATATATATATATAATTATTTTTTAGATACAATTAATTTTTAAAAAACTATCAGACTTTGATTACCTTTATAACTTTTATTCCTATAATTATGTAAAAATGTAATTATAATTTAGGTATGAGTTATGTGTCCTTTTATGTTCCTTATTATTTTTATTGACTTCCATAAAAATATTAAATATTTATTGTGAAGAAGGCTTTTAAAAAGGCTATCAGACCAGGCCAAACTTTTAAAAAGGTCAGGCCGAACCAAAATAAAAAGCCTTTATAGGCTATAGGCCAGGCTCAAACCTCAAAGATCCATCGTAGGCTAGGCTCAAGCCTTTCAAAGCCTAGCTTGGCCTGGCCTATTCCCACCCCTAATTACAATTGACTTTTTGAAAAGAACAGAAAAATTTCTCTTCTTTAGAGTGGATAATACAATTTGAAGTTTCTGGATGAACTCTCAATAGATTTGCAAGTGCTTGCCCAAGAGTTGTTTAGAGAGCATTTGACAATGAAGTTCTCTTGGAATATCTCTCTCTTGCTTTTCGAATTCAGACACACATATATATAGGCACTTTGTGCCTTTTCAAAATGGTTTGAAGAGATGTGTCTTTTCAAAAAGCTTTTTCTGGATTTTTTCACTGGTAATCGATTACAGGTTTTTGTAACCGATTACACGGTTATATTTTAAAGGGTCATGACTTTTGAATTTGAATTTCAAGAGTTTCGTTGCTGGTAATCAATTACAAACATCTGGTAATCGATTACAGGTTCGAAATTTAAATTCAAAACCCTTTTTAACAACTATTTTTCAAAATTGTCTTCTGGTAATCGATTACCAGACAGGGCTTGATCTTTAGTTAATCTTGAAGCAAAACTTTGTTTGTTGAAGCAATCTTGTATTAATCTTGAAGCAATTCTTATCCTTTGAAGCAACCTTGTTTGATTCTTCTTTGGCATCATCAAAATTGTGTATTCATACATTCACATTCTCCCCCTTTTTGATGATGACAATCATTATCAAGTGATTTCTTTTCAGCATCATCAAACCATGTATGATTCACATTCTCTCCCTTTTTTATGATGACACTCATTATCAAGCAAATTCTTTTTGACATCATCAAAACCTGCATGATTTACATTCTCCCTTTTTTTGATGATGACAACCATCTGTAGGTTAGGAGCAATAAAAAAATATCTATTTGTATATAGTTTACTCCCCCTTCATTTCACAATGATTGCTTATATGAGACAGTTGAAGATTTCATAGACTTCATGTATAAAAAGTTGTCTCATAAAGAATAGATAATTTCCCTTACTATCTTATTACCACTTGTTGCAATGTATGAGAGTCAAGTGATATCAAAAGGCCTTAAAACTAACTATTTTGCACTCACAGAAATACATAATACATATTTAGTACAAATAATCAAAATATATATAAATTTTTTTATCAAAAGTAATCAATAATCAACATAACTCTCAAAGACAATTATCAAGGACAATCAAAACTCAATAAAAAACAATCATAAAAAAACAATCATCAAAGACAATTAAAACTCAATCAAGAACAATAATAAAAAACAATCATCAAAGACAATCAAAACTCAATCAAGAACAATCATAAAAAACAATCATCAAAGACAATCAAAACTCAATCAAGAACAATCATAAAAAACAAACCAATCATAAAAAAAATTATAAAAAACAATCAACATAACTCACAAACACAATCACCATAGACAATCAAAAACTCAATCAAAAGCAATCATCAAAAGTAATTAACAAAGACAAGTGGCCTTTTGGTATCATTTGATACCACTTGTTGGGCTTGTTGAACAAGTAGCCTTAATAAACCATGCATAAGATCATTAATAAGTAAAGCAATTTTTTTTATGGAGGTAGAGGGATTCGTACCTATTTTTCCAACTCCAATAGTTTTACCTTTATTTTTTGTCTCCATAGACCACATATTCACTATCTTTGGAAGAAATATAAATAAACTTGGATGCATCTCTCGCCATGTGTTTGGAGCAACCACTATTTAGTGTATCAACTTTGCTTCAAAGAGTCCATCATTCATATAATCATATTTTGATTTTGGTACCCAAATTTTCTTGGGTCCTTGTATGTTAGTTTTAAGTAAGAATCCTTTTGGAACTCAAACCATTTTTCCAATACTATTATGATTAAGTGGTTGAATTCATATAATTGGATAGGAATCTCTAATGCTTTCTTACCAGAATAAAAGCAATAGAACTAGTAACAAGAGTAAATTTGGCAATAACAATATTTTCACTGAAAATGTTTTCAAAAATTCAACCTAACACATTTCCATCACCATTTTCTATTTTCAGTGAAAATGAAAACAGAAAACAACCAAACCAAACACCCCCTAAGCTTCTCTAAAATCACTTATAGGAGAAGAAAATAAGAAGAAAAGAATGAAACAACCTTTTTCATAAGCTAAAATTAGCTCTCCATTAATTAATTTATATATGTCCTCTCATCTTTCTTTTAGAGAAGTTATATGAGAAAAGTTCTACAAATTAGCTAATGGAGAAGTTGTGGCGTCCCTAAATAATGACTGCTTTAATAGTAATGATTTAAATAACAAAAACCATGGGATTTTGTTTTTCTTTTTCTTTTTCGTTTCTTCCTCTTTTTCACAGTAATTAAGTTCAGAAGGAAAATCATCACTATAGAGTCCTGAATGCCCAGTTCACAACTCTATTCGGAGTCATTTCTTTCTAATAACTCATAACCTCTAAACTATTTTGCTCTTTCAAAAATAAAAGTGTACCAGCCATCATTTTAGGTCGTCACGTGTAAAATAATAAAATAAAATACGGTCGGTGAACTCTCTTGCAAATAATGTTTGTTAACACTTTCGTTTCAAATAACAAGATTAAACATAAGTACATTCATCATCTAAAGCTGTCCAAAATATGGGAGTTTTGCAAAATACACAGTGACATCCAGAGCAAAGGTATCCACTGTGGTGGCTTCAGCCACATGTATACAATCATCAAATTCCTATACAATAGGTCTACCCATACAAAAACAAAAAGAGTAAACCTAACAATCTGTACTAGATACACCCACCCCCAAAAAGTATATAAACCTAGTCTAAGGAGTTGTCTGCTATGATGAAGAACCTCCACTAGTCGCTATCCCCTCAGGACCGCTCTCCTCCATAGAGTCTGCCTCAGATGCCGACATGACGTCCTCGGGAGAATCCACCTCAGGGAGTGGGTCCTCATCACCCTCTAGAAAGTCAAGAGCATCCACAGCAGGCTCAGGAGGTAGCTCCTCTGGGTCCTCCTCAGGGTCTTCCTCTGATGACGTCACCTCTATCACTTGGATTGGCTCCACTAGTCGATATGGAGTAGGTGTAGGTAATATCCACTCCACAGTGCGCTGAAGCGAGTGTGCTGGTTCCTCTGGATGTACCAATGAAGTAGCCGTGAATCGAATCATGCCCCGGAATCGGCACCTTGCATTGCCTTCGAGGGTCTCCCAAACTCCCTCTAGGCACTCCATCTCCACTCGGTCATGGATTAATTGCGCTGCCATCGTGATCTACAAGAAATAAAAGAAAGGGGGTAGACTCTTTCACGAGAGATCTAACTACGGTAGCAACACAATGCGTCCCATAACCACTACATGCAATTAAAAAGGTGTGTCTCAAGGCTTTCCTTCTCTGGTAATTGATTACACAGCATTGGTAATCGATTACCAGAGGCCCAACTCGAGTTACACAGCTTCAGAACATGAAAACCTGCAATATGCACTGTGTAATCGAATACACATAACTGGTAATCGATTACCAGTGACCCGTTACTCTGTGTAATCGATTACACAGTATTGGTAATCGATTACACCCCTTGGTAATCGATTACCAGAAGCCCTCTCAACTTCCTGATCCCATTTTTAGGCCTGGTAATCGATTACACACCCTTGGTAATCGATTACCAGAGACCATCTTAACTTCCTGTCTTCATTTTTAAGCCTTGTAATCGATTACACACCCTTGGTAATCGATTACCAGAGGCCATATTGCAGATATCACTCAAAATCCATAGCTGGCCAGCCACCACACAAGCCTCCTTGCTTTGTGGTATTTGTTCTTTTATCAGTTGACTGCCAGGAGCTCGCCTATTTAGGTACATCACAGGTTCTCACTGATTGACTATGCCCGGGTTGGGTCGGGATTGGTCAATCTTGGTTTTGGGCAATAGCACCCCACCTGACGTCCCCAAGGTCTCCTGACCCCCGCGACATATCTCCAGGTACCACTCTGTGGTCAACGAATAAAAGTAGGAAGACTAACTCTTCCACACCTTCTCACTTCGAGCTTATGGGATTATGGGGTACCCGTCACATGTGGTACTAGGTGGCGATCGGGCGATGGTGCAAGTCGACTATCCACATCCACAAATCACACATAAATCCACCATCCCCAGTTGCCCACCTTCAACTGAGCTCACGTACTCCCACGTAGCCCTTATCCTCGTTCTTCTCAACACCGGGTCCCCATCAATCCCTCCAAGCTTCCACAACATCCAAGCAATTCAACATCCAAACATCATGCACTATCAAAAACAATAAAATAGGGCAGAGGGAGAAAACTCTGCCCAAAACACAAACCAATACCACAACTTTCCTTACTCAAATACCCTAGTAACATTCTCTTTGTTCCAATTCTTTCACCGTTGGATCGACTTGAAAATTTTACTGGAGGTCCCTAGTACATAAGTCTACATTTTGACCGTTGGGATCTGTTAGAAAACATCCAGAACCCAATATGTACTACCCTTTCCACAACCAGCAATACACAACATTTTCTGCACAAACACAATTTTCTGCTGCACAAAATTTGACAGCTTTTTGCTGCACAAATTGGGCAGATTTCGAAATCACTCTTGCCCTCATCCAATTTTTCCCAAATTGGATCCTACAAGTCCTAAATCATGTATAAATCATATCTAAGCCAAAGACAAGCTTCAGACCAAAGCAACTCAAAATCTAGGTATCTAACACCCCTCAATTTAGTGGATTTTCAAGGTTTGAGAAGTGAAACTGAGAATGGGGGTAATTTTGGAGCAAACTCTCATCTCAAACAAGTCTATAACATTAATCTAAACTCGCTCAAACTAGTTTTATGACGAAAACTCTACCGAATCAAAATTTGACTCCTCAACACCCAATTTACCCTAGAAAAGGGCTCTTGCCTTCACTTTGGTCACTCATTTTCCTCCTTTGCACAGCCCAAGCTTTCCCACAGTCCTAAATGACATTTCAAACTAGGATTTACTCACTTTAACCTCCAATTACCACTAAATCCAGATTTAGCTTTTCAAATCCTCAAAGCATCACACTTTTCCACTCATATCACTACATTCTCACTTTTTAACCCTAGGTTAACTCTACCCTTCATCTCTATCAGTTTTCCATCAACAATTTCAGCACATAAGCATCACAAGCATCATCATAAAACCCTAAAACAGAATGGGTAAGCTTGACTCACACCAAACATGACAAGTTTAGCATGCTTTCAACAAATTCCTTCACAAATAATTACCACAAGGCATAAACCTAGTAAAACTACCCATCATATCTCCCAAACACCCAATACCCACAAAATTATGTGAGAAAGAAGTATACCCAAACCTGAAATTTGAAGTCCCACAACGTAGAGGTGCGCTTCACGACTCCGAAAATGGTTTCCTTTCGCGATTTGGAGCAGAAATGGTGAGCAAAGGTTGGAGCTTTGATGGAGCTTCAATGGTGAGGAAGAAGAAGAAAATAGCAACGTGAGAGAGAGAGGGAGAAAAGCTTCTGAATTTTTGGGCTGAGGGAGGAGAGAGAACGTGGCTGTTTAATTTAAAAAGGCTTATTCTTTTCTTCTTTTTTTTTTTAAAAAAAAAAGGTATGCCACATGTCTCCTTTTGAGTGGAGCAAAAAGGGGTCCACTTTTTCTCTTGATGTGACTCATACTCAGCCACAAGAAGAGAAAAATCTGACCTTTTGAAACGTTAAATTCCTGCCTTGGTTTGCGTGTCGTTTCTCTGGTTCCAGTCCCTCGCGTTTCTCTGCACCCGTCGGGGCCCGTTTTTGAAAGTAAGCAATATATATATCAAAACGCTCAGAATGAAACCCCGAGCGTGGTTCAGAGGTTGTTTTGTTAAATTTTAAGTTGCACGTAAAACGATAATTTTTAGACTAATTAATTGATAATTAACCTATAACTATCCAGTTATGGATTTCTATTCCTTAATTAGCCTAACCCGTGTATCTTTCCCCCAATATACCTACTTCTACCAGGAGTATATATATATATATATATATATATATATATATATATATATATACATTGAATAATACTTATATATAATCATTCAAAATGCATCGTTTACAAAATTTCGGGTAGAAATTTCCAGGATGTCACAGAAGTAATTTTAGCTTATGGAGAAGCTCATTTTATTTTTTTCTTCTTATTTTCTTTTCATTGAAGTGCTTCTAGAGAAACTTACACCCAAACATGCCCTTAAAAGGTTTCGCTGGAGTGTTTGGAAGAGAAGAAAGAAGGTTGATATTGCGTTTATGTTGATAAAATGTTTGTAAGATTGAATCAGGTGTGGTTGGAATGTTATGCGACAAGGGAAAGAATTAAGGGATGAGAGCTTCTGTTCAACCTGTTTCTTTTGTTGTCATCACATAGGAAGTAGTATCAGAATTAGTTTTAGTAAAGATACATATGCCTTATTATTGTTCAGTAAAATTGATTTTGCTTACAAACTTGGGTTTGACTAAATGTGGTAAAAAATAGCTTTTTTGCATTAAGTTGAAAAAATTATAGTAAGTTTTGCATCAAACTTTCTTTCAGGGTAAAAACATTCAAACATAAGTTACTTTACTTCAAAAGCAATTTTGAAAATGCGTCGAATAGTACCATTTCCAATAAGATTACATTTTGATCAATTTTTTTGGCAAATACTTATCCAAACACACACTCAACTATACATGTAATATATCAAAAGCTCTGGAGTTGTGTTTTTGTTAATGATTAATAATCCAATACTAAAGTTGGGAAGTTGTTGTAAGGCTACAACAGTGTGTACTAATGCAGTAGAAAGAAGAGACAACTTTGGAATAAAATTTATGTGAAATATTATGATATAGAGTTCGTTAGCTGAAGTTTTTCTGACCTAGTTGTATGTAGCCTACTATACATTGAGTCGAACACCATTTTTTGAGGGTTATGCTTGGCTCTTGATATTGGTTTTGCTTTGAATGAACAATATTTCCATCTTTTTTTCTTCTAACTTGTTATTGCTTTTGAAAGGAAGAAAAGAAAGAGAAATTGATTTTATATTTACATATACTCTTACCAAAGATATTGGGTTTTGTTTTTGAAGTTTTGTGTTGTACAACTGATATTTATGGCTCTGTGTTTGTCAAGGAATCAAGCTAATGTTGATGCTATTATGCTGGAAATTGATGGAACTCCTAACAAATCAAAACTATGGGCTAATGCAATATTGGGAGTTTCGTTGAGTGTAACATCCCATTTTTTCATAAACTAATTTAAAAAAGATTATATTTATAAATAAATATAGTTTTAGAAAAAAATGATGGGGTTTTTATAATTAAATAAATAAGGAGAAATAATTTTATTAATTAAAATAATGGTTTGAGAGAAAATAAAAAGGATGTTTTATTTATTCAGGGAAATTTTTGTGTTTTGACCCATGATTTTAATACAAGGAGGAAACACACCTACGATGCAAAGGATATTTCTCTCGGCTCCGACAACCTTTCAAAGGATGTTTTTGTGTTTTGACCCATGATTTTAATATAATTGTGTGAAATTATTTGAGGGATTTTACTTCCCATGTTATGATGAACCTTTTGTATAAATTGTTATATTAAAATTATGAAGGGGTGATTCAAATTGTGAGTATATGATAAATTGAACATGTGATAAATAGTGAAATACATGTGTATTGAGATGTGTGTATTGAGTTGTGAGTTATGAACTGTGCAATCACATAATTGTAAGACCCTTTTAAGGTCGATGAGTATTGTAATGGAATCCACTATGGGAACCCGACGAGTTAAAATGATTTTGAAAACAATTGAGTAGTTGTGTGTATGGCATAGTTCATAGATAAAGTGTATATGATTCATTAGGTGTGATAACGTGTTAAATTGAGATTATAACATTGTGATTGAGATCAAGTGTATGTGATAAATTGAGTATGCACGTGATTGAGATGTTGTGTGCATTGAGATGTTGTGTGTATTGAGTTATGAACTATGAATTGTATAATCGCACGACTATAAAAACCTTTAAGGGCGACGAGTTAATACTAAGACCCTTTAAGGGCGACGAGTTAATGCTAAGACCCTTAAAGGGCGACGAGTTAAAACTATTTTGAGAATAATTAAGGAGTTGTGTGTTTTATATAGTTCATAGATAGAGTCTGTGTACAAAAATGTTTTCTGGGTTGGACCTGAATCAGGAGGGAGAGACCCTGACGGACTCTTCGGAGTGTAGGCCATGAGGGTAAATACACCCAGTTTGAGTGCTCCTTTAAGCCTGTGCCGATCCCACATGGTTGGAGCATTCTCGCAAAACAACGTGACCCTGACTGGTCTCCCTATGATCTTACCTAGTGAGAGTGACCTGACTTGCTAGTGTGTGGTTTGTCTTATCATGTACTCATAGGCGTCCGATGAGGTTTTTCACTTACATGGTACCACATTGCATATAGGATTGAGGCTTAGTGTATATGTTTCATAACACTTGTGTATTGATCGATATTGATTGACTTGGTGATATTGTGTTTTGATCCTTGAGTACGTGAATGAATGAGACGTGTTGTGTTGTGATGTGATGTTAGACGACAAAGTGATGAAATGATGTGAGTTATGTTTAAGTAAGTTTTATTTTGTTTATATGATATTTATACCTACATGTGATCTTGTTTCTCTCTATTAGTTAGGAATGTGATAACTCACTCCCTGTGTGTTGTTTGTATTTGGATCCTGTGATGACCTTGAATTTTATGTTCGGGGGAGCAAATGACTAGGTGAGTTGCTTTAAGGAACCTTGTGTTGAAGGACGTTGGGACACAATGCTCTAATAGGATGTGGCATTGAGACATAAGTTTCTATATTAATTACATGATATTAGTCTATTTTATTTTACCTCACTGATTTAACAAAACATTTTTTTTTGTAAATTTTGACAGCCTTGTTTTGAGCCGAATATACTTTTAATAAGCTTTATTTGACAATAGTGAAATGAATGTGAACTTTTTATCCACGTGAATTTGTTTACCAATTTTTTTAATATATTTTATTTATTTATATATATGTCGGGATAAAGGGTGTCACATTGAGTGTATGTAGAGCTGGTGCAGGGGCAAAGGGAGTGCCCTTGTACAGGCACATCAAGGAGATTTCAGGAACAAAAGAACTTGCTATGCCAGTTCCAAATTTCAATGTTATAAATGGGGGCAGTCATGCTGGGAATAATCTGGCTATGCAAGAGTTTATGATACTACTAGTTGGAGCACAACTTCATTTGCTGAGGCTCTCCGCATGGGCAGTGAAGGTTAGAAACCTATTTCTTTGTGACTGGCTGTAACCACACCCACGAAGTATGGTTGTGACTTGTGACTGTAATTATGCATCTTTTGTGTGCATTTTTCTCATTTTGGCATTCAACGTGATGTCTGCCTTTTTCGTCAATAACTCAATTGTTTGGTGAGTGTGAATTGGTGAGTTCAGATATTAACTTCTGTGCTAATATTAGGTTCTTAGGTAGGTATTACATATGATTTGATAGCTAATCTTAATTCCATTTTTCCTGACTGCATATTATCTATAGCATAAATTCCATGATTTTTTCAATCTCACCAGCGATCTATATATGGTGACAATCAGTTAACTTGGTTATTTCTGGTAGAACAGTTTATCATGTATTAAGGGGTACAAGGCAAAATATGGACAAGATGCATGTAATGTTGGAGATGACGGAGGATTTGCTCCCAATGTTCAAGATAACAGGAGGGTCTTGTTTTACTCATGGATGCCATTGAGAAGGCTGGTTATACTAGCAAGGTGGGTGAAGCTTTGATTATTTCTGTTGCATACTTTGAATATTCACTTGTGCTGATCTGGAAATAAAAAAAAATGGTGCAGATTAAAATAGGTATGGATGTTGCAGCTTCAGAGTTTTACACTAAGGATGGGAAGTATGATTTGAACTTCAAGAAACAGCCAAATGATGGAGCTCATGTTCACTCTGCTCAGAGTCTTGGTCAACTATATAAAGATTTTGTTAAAGAATTTCCCATTGTGTCAATTGAGGATCCGTTTGATCAAGATGATTGGGGTTCATGGGCTTCATTGCTCGCTTCAGTTGATATTCAACTTGTAGGAGATGATTTGTTAGTTACAAATCCTAAGAGAATAGTTGAGGCCATCAAAAAGAAGGCTTGCAATGGTTTGCTTCAAAAGGTTAGCATCCTTAAACAAAATTTCTTTCAATTATTAGAATTATTTCATTATATTTTTGTTTAGTTTCCCCAGCATTTCCTCCTGCAGCTTGCTTTAAGATAGTTGTTTTTATTTGCATTTTATCGAAACTAATCAAACACCAGCTGAATTTACAGCTTTCTTTAAGATAGTTGCTGGCTGAATTTACAACTGAAATTAATGCTTCGTTTGTTTTGTGTTGTCCATTAACTGCAGGTTAATAAGATTGGTACAGTGATCGAATCTATTCAGGCTGCACTTGACGCAAAGGCTGCAGGTTGGGGTGTCATGGTTAGTCATTGGAGTGGCGAGACTGAGGATAACCTCATCGCTGATCTCTCTGTTGGCTTGGCTAGTGGACAAATTCTATATCCTTAATTTTTTTTGGTGAATTTAATCTTTTTAGCTACCATACATTATACTGTGATGTTATCACTTTCATATTGATGATCCAAATTCTGTCCTCCAGATAAAGACTGGTGGTGCTCCTTGCCGAAGTGAGCAATTGGCAAAGTATAATCAGGTAATTGGAACTTGTGTTCCTCTTTGATTCAAGGATTTTAGGTCACCCTATGACACCATAGAAATCATTATGAATAGACTATTGCAAAGTGTGTTCATTAATCAAATGTTTCCATATAATCTTTTTGTCTGGCCTATTTTAACTCGTCTTCATTTTTCCTTTTGGTATCTGCATTATTTGGGCTTGAAATGGACTCGGCATGGTAAAAGATTGATAAAAGTAAAACACAAACCTGAGTATAATCATGTAGAGTTAAGAGTTATTGATTCATAGTCAATGTTTCTATTTAGTATGTCTCAGTTTCAAAACTTAATTTATATTTTTTTAATAGATAAAATATCAATGTTCTTGAAAAGTAATTTTTAGAATGCTTCTTTAGCAGCCAATTGCTAAAATTATGTGAATGGCTAGCATGATAATGAAGTGATCTAACACACATGTATTCAATTTCTTTTCAGCTTCTTCGGATTGAAGAGGAACTTGGAAGTGTGCAATATGCTGGTGAAACTTTTAGATCACCTTAGAGTGAACTCAATTGATCCAAAAAATTCTTATTTTCTGGAAAAGATTCTGCATCAGAATCATTGTCATCATTGATTTACCAAGGAAAATCCTGAGTTTTGATATAGTTGCTAGCCTTTTGGGGTTTTCAGATCTACTTGATGAGTTAGCCTTAAGATATGTGTTTTGAACTGAAATAATTACCATGTGATTGGATGATAACTTGGTGCAGTAACATGGTTCCATCGGTGTAACTTGTTTTCTTTTTTTGAAAGAACCCTACTTGTGAATTAGTCCCTCTGCTTACGACAATAAGATTTTATACTGTGTCATCTTTTGAAGAAGGGAGAGGTTTAGACGTTGTTGTTTGGTAGTTCAGTGTTTGTAATGGTACTTCTCTACATAACTTGTGAACAATTCCCGTCTGTTACTACCAAGCATTAGTGATATAGGATTGAAATTTCTTTCGCCTCACCCTGCGCCTAAAAAGGAAATCGTTAACTTTAATTTTAGACTGCAATACTTTTTTTTGGCTTCGGTTCTTATAAATATCTTTAATTTTTTATATTTTGGTTTTATTCTTTATATCGTTTTGGTTAAATTACTTTTTTGTTTCTAATTTATCTTTTTTTATTATTTTAAGATTCAATTAGTTCTGCTTTTTAACAAAGATTTAATTAGGTTCTTTATTTTTAAAAAGATCAATTAGGTTTTTTATTTTTTAAAATGAGTTCAAATTGATTTTTTTTAAATAATACCTAATTGGAATATTTAAAACCTAATTAAATCTAAAAAATAAATTAAAAGAAAACAAACTAAATCTAAAAAATAAGACTTTTTTTTTTTTTTTTAAGTTTGTATACTTTTATTCGTCAAAACATATAAAGGAAATCCTTATCCACTTATTAAATTATTGACCTAATTGAATAAGGTCTATATAAAGGATGAGAATTTTTAATAAAGAAAAAATATTTGTTGACACCAAAACCTAATTAAGAGTTTAAGACAGCTAGGACCACCACGTACCCTGAACCAAAAGAAAAGGGAAATGCTAAAATTTACCTTAAAAAACAGAGAAAGGAAAATGCTTTTCGTTTACAAAGACTTGCTAAAATCACGTATCCTGAACCTAGACTATCTCAAAAGAAAGTCAAAATGAACCCTGGCTCATAATTTCAGACTTGTATCAGGAAATTGGCAAATCGAATGTCATTTGCAACCCACGCAGCACAGCAAATAATAAAGACAGACTGATGCCAGGACATCTTTTTCCATCATACTAAAAGTATTACCATACTTGATTACGGCTACACAGGAATCCGTTTTGTACATACCATATGATAATTATTACAAAACAATTATGCTTATATTAATGTGCAGGGACAGAACATCTATAACTTGTAACAATGAGGGAACATGGTATGAAACACAATAGCCACTGGTAACTATAGCAAAGATTTGTTGTTCAAAGGTAATGAGAAAATGCAGATTTATGTACGAAAATCTTTGCTCAAAATATGCATCCAGCACAAGGAGGCACAAATAAACCAGAACATTCCATCCATCAGCATTTCAGATCCTCTTGTCACTAGCTTCCAGGAGCAAAATGGGATAAGTATATTT
The DNA here is from genome assembly GCF_000004515.6 of Glycine max. Lineage (NCBI taxonomy): Eukaryota > Viridiplantae > Streptophyta > Magnoliopsida > Fabales > Fabaceae > Glycine > Glycine max. The sequence continues at coordinate 28,208,523 of NC_038251.2, read as the reverse complement.
TCAGGCATTAATATCATCCACCCTTCACAGCAGGAAACAAGCAATTGCTTTTAAATCCAAGCAAGCAGAGCTAAAGCTGAATAGCTGGACCAGCATATACCCCCTGGCGCATATAAAGATCACTAGGTGATTCTAACTCTGTGAGCCATGCATATTCCTCCTCTTCCCCGTCACATATAGGTGCATTTGCAACTGCTGCAGAGCCATAGCATCAAGAAAATCACTCATGGAAATCTCATATTTGACTCACTTCCTAAAAGAGTGTGAGTTCTATAAAAAGGATTCTAACTTCCTAAGACCATCAATATACTTTTAGAATTAAGAATTGTAATTCAATTTATCAATCCTCAATCAAGACTTAAGGTCTGTTTAGCTAAACTTCTCAATAGGTATTTATAGAAGAAGAAAATATGGAAGTATAATAACTTAAACTTCTCCCACAAACAAAAATCAACTTGTGCTCTTAGCTTTTACAGAAAACCTCTCATTTAACTTCTCCAAAAGCTAATGTGCAAGAGTTGGTTTTAGCTTATAGGAGAAACTCAATTTTGATGTAATGACATGTAGTTCTACTAAGTTGTGATAGCAGGCCAATAGTGGGTGATGCAATCCACAATCAGGGCCTACTGTGGTTACAGAAATCACCACAACCGAAATGTTGCAATTGCATCAAGTGATGTGGTCTGTAATTAAAATCTTGATCACTGCTATATATTATGATGTATAGAAAGCAAGCAATATTGCTAAGCAGTTACTTACAGAATGCTGAATAAGGATAATCATGATAGTAAGTACACCTCCTTCCTTCCTCTTCTCTGTAAGGAGGTGTGAGAATGTCTAGCATGGCACAAGGTGTCACTGCTGTGAAACAGTGCAGATTTCCACCGTGTTTGGGATATAAAACTGATGTATCACACGGTGCATTCAAGACCTTATCAACTTCTAACTTTGCTAGTCTTACTGCATAAAAGGAAAATTAAAGCATAATAATAATGAAATCAATTAACAAGTAACTTAAAAATAAGGATGCAGAAGAGCAGGATGTATAAGCCATTAACATGATGATTTTTACATTCTCTAATATTAGAAAATTTATAAATCTATTGAAGATAATATATAAGAATGTAAACCACCAAGAGCCAAAACATAGCATAATGAAATTATTTATTACTTGTAAACAATCTGCCTTATAAGGATTTTAATTACTGTCTTAGTCAATCATACCAGGCACTAGTTTCCAACAACATTCATTCTTTTTTCCGTTTTATTAGTAGACAAAGGGGAAAGGCACATCAAACAGTCTGCATCTCCACCCATTGATAAGCAAAGTTAAGGGATAATAAAGAGATGAAACATATCGCAACAAGGTAAGTTATCAGGTTTTGTATTATAATATATTAGATTAGATGAACCAAAATAAACAATTAACCCTTTGAGTTGAGTAAACAAAACATAGTCTTTCAGTAGATCTAAGACAGAGTGAACATTTGAAACAAAATATAGCCTCCAATACTATTACACCAATCACCCACCATGTTTGTGTCCTCATGGTTTTCATGTAAGCAGGAGAAATGTAAAATCCAGATGTATACGAGGATAGATAGACATTTGAACAACAACAACAACAACAACAACGCCTTATCCCACTAGGTGGGGTTGGCTACATGGATCAACTTCCGCCATAATGTTCTATCAAGTACCATACTTCTATCCAAATCATTAAGTTCGAGATCCTTTTTGATAACCTCTCTTATAGTCTTTTTGGGTCTTCCTCTGCCTCGAATTGTTTGCCTTCTCTCCATCTGGTCTACTCTCCTCACTACAGAGTCTACCGGTCTTCTCTCTACATGCCCAAACCACCTAAGTCTATTTTCCACCATCTTCTCTACAATAGGCGCTACTCTCCTCACTACAGATAGACATTTGAACCAAAAGCATTATTTATATTTATTATATCGAGGAAGATCTAGAGTATATAATTTGAAGCATTATGGTAAAATAAGGTTCCATAGGAGGATAATATGCACTATGCAATATGATGGAACAAGGTATTTGTAGTTCAAATGACAAATTAACAAGAGCAATTTCACCTTATCAAAAAAATAAGAGCACATACAAAAATTAAAAAATGAAAGTAAGAAGCAGTAAATGAAAGAATGGGAGGAAATAAGAAAGTCAACTCAAAAGTAAATGAAACATACAAGTCAGACCTTGAGCATATCCTGGTTCTTTGCTTTCTATGATGCAGGGAGGCTCAACCCAGTCATAAGCTTTCACATGTAAAGAGCCATAGAGAAGTTTGCTAAATACAGTCATCCCCGGATGGTCATGGAGAGGAATAACTGAAGAAGTAGGGAAACAAAATATACACATCTGCACCAATCAACATCGCTTATTTTAATTGTAAATCTCATTTCATACAGAATTTAAATGTCATGATCAACCCAATTAAAAGAATGCAAGGAACAGTTTGGCTATATTTGAATTCAATTAACAAATTGTACTATAAATACCTTATACCAGTACTCAGAAGACAAGAATGAAAAATATATCAATAAACATACACGAGCATAGACATGAAGCTTGCAGCAGTGCAGAGGCAGTCTACTAACGCAACATACATACAAACACATAAAGTTGACTACCACCGTGTTAATATAAATAGTTGTCTTACAGTGGTGTCACTGGTGTGTCCTAAAATGGTGAAGCTCACCGTAAAATTATCACATTCATGAATGTCCACATATGTTATTGGTTGAGCCCATCGAGCTAATCTACTAAGTGCATTAGTGCCAAAAAATCCATGCCCTCGATCATCGTCTGCAGTTTCTTCTTTAAGGCCAACATCAGCAGGTTGAATAGTGTCTGCCAAGTCATGAATTAACAAAGATCAAGATTCCATTATCCAAAGCAATGTAACATCTGCATTTCAAAGTTCAAAAAATATGAAAATTTAATCTGGATTTTGATAGGAAACGTCCAATTTGTAAAATGATGCAGAAACAGAATAAATACCTTAACAATGTGCAGAGATAAAACAGTGCTAAAGTTCATTTTGCAGAACAAATCAAACCTGACAACAATTGACCACTATCATATTTCTCTATACTCATTGAATAATTGCTCAAAATCAGTGACATCAGAATCCAGCAACATGCCAAATTCCCACAAATCAACTCTTCAAAACATCCTTTCAGTTTTGCAATCATTCTAATACGAGAGTGCTTACGTAGGGTTAGAACCCCAAAAACAAAAATGGCCAAATCTACTTTGTTGTTCTACAATTCATCTTGGACCTCTCGAAGAAGTAAATTGCCTAGACTGACTAGTAATTACAATAATAAAAAACTACCCATATTACAAGTCCAAGTACGCAGCTTTCAGTTTTAAAGTTATATTGGTCTTGGTTCATGCATCTTTCCTAATAGTTTAATTCCCACCCCCCAGTCTTATTGGAGCATATTCTCATTCTTCAAAACCAAATCAATCTTAGATGCATTAACATAAAACATCATCTTAACATAACGCTTCAATTTAACCGTAAAAGACCAAACTCGCCCCGCCCCAACAATGTTCCCAACACTAGCAACTTAAAACACCCCCAAAACCCCAATTGGACCAACTGAACATTCACCAATCTAAAAAAACAAAAGAATACATTTTTTTATGTTATGTTTTTTTTTTTTTTTTTTTTTTGCTTAAAAGGAGAAAAAGCTGCAAAGTTGAACGTTGAGAACAACAAAAGAGACATACCCAGAATCGAAGAAAGCTTCTGCAAAGCTTGGGACGAAGGAGGGGGTGATCCAGAGGGCGATAAGATGGTTTTGCAATGTTCATACAAAGCCTGAACCTTGGAGCTTTGGTGCCTCATACTAAAGTACCTGCGAAGTGAAGAGAAAACATGTCCTTGTTCTCTATAACTACCCTCAGCTTATCAGTTAATAATTGTCGTAATTTTGACGACGTTTTTTTTTTCTTTTACTAGGGATTGGTCCGTGCCAAACTGCCAATCCACGACACATGACAATTCATATTCAAAACAAAACCATTTTACTTCAACCAAAATGCGATATTTCCCCTGTTTCTCTCTGCCCACAGTTTTTCTTTCTTTTCCCTTGAAAATTTAACTTTTTTGTATAAAAATTAAAAACAATAAATAGTGTCTACAAGTAAATTTTACGCTGTAATCCGATAACAAACTACTACTTCCGTCCGTGTTAACAGTGGTGCTCACTGGTTGGTCGGGTTTAATTAGACCCGTTATTCAATTCCATAAAAAAATTTATGGGTTGTGGATTAATCCTGAGGCTCCTCTAGAAGTGCAATGACAAAAATTTTATGTATTATTTTTTATTTATATGAAAATATCATATGTGATTAAAAATATAATTTTTTAGTTAGTTTTATGTATCATTTTTCTAATGTGTTAATATCATAAATTCATATTAAATGAATTTTTAATTATCTATGATATATCACGATACAATGAATCTATGATAAAATATACTTAAAATATTTTTTTTAAACAAGATAAGGAATACAAATAAAAATTACGATTATAATGAAAATAAAACTAAAATTAGTATTTTTAAAATATATGTAAGCTTTAATATGAAAAAAATATGTTTTTTTAATGAAAGACAATAATGGTAGAACTAAAACATTCTCTTTGAGGGACCAAATAAAAAAAATTAAAGTAAAACATAAATTAATATTTTAAAAATATATAAATGAATTAGAATTATAAAAAATGAATGAGTTTAAAAAAAATATAATATCTATCCCTTTGTCATATCTATCTTATATTTAAATATTTATGTGTATGTAATTTTTTCTAAAGATATAAATTGAATGATAAGTGTAAATTAAATAAAAAAATATGATATATCTTTTTTAGATTTTTAAAATTATATTATATTTGTATAATGCAATAAAATATATATATATGTTATAAAAATTATGTGTGTATTTTTAAGTACTTGATTATAAGATTGTAACAAATAAACAATATTGAAAAAACAATACTTAATTATAAGAGGATCTTATTTAATATTTTTTTGAGGTTTATAAAATCTTAAGACCAACCTTTGGATTGGGTTAGGTTGAGTTTGTGCAATTTTTTTTTCAGACCCAAACCAACCCAATCATAAATGAGTTGGGTTGGGTTGTTTAATCGGATTTGAATATTTAAAAACTTATTTTTTACTTTGTAAAAAAAATAAGATTTTTAGAATAATAATTTGTTTTTGGCTAAACTTTGATGACTAAATGCACTTAAAAGAGACTAAATTGTGAAAATATTTGGATAATAGAATTAATGATTTCAATGCTCATACAATATTTTTATTTTAGTAGAAATAAAGTATTGTATTAACACAAGAAAACATAAACAAAATTAAGACAGGGATAAAAAAAAGTTAAAAAATAAAAATAAATCATGGTTGGTTTAATTTAATAAACGATATGAGCAAAAAAATTAATGTGTTCTTTATTTATAATTAATTTATATATAATAATAAATTTAACTAGATGGTATGAGTTGGATCGAATTAAAAAAAAATAGAACTCATTATCCAATGAATTTATGATTGTTAGTCGTCATTTACGATTAACTTTTGTATTGAAAAGTTTCATGAAATTTATATCTTTTCCCCAATTTATGGTTCTTTTTGTAGGTTTATACATATTTTTATGTTTAGTTTAATTTTACTCAGTAGATATTTCCAATATTGCGAGTTAATGTGGTTCAACTTTAGTTTCAAGCTAAAGGATGAAGAAGAAGAAGGTTGAAGCAGCTGATGTCTCGCTAAGCGAGGCATATGCGCTTAGCGAGTAACATCCGCCAAGCGAGGCACTCAGCTCGCTTAGTGAGTGTGTTCTCAGAGTTTTTGTGAAGAGAGACGTAACAAAGAAAAGCTTGAACGAAAGGCCTCAGCTTTCAAGAGGATTTTAGGTTTAGGAATGATTGTTAGGTTTCTAGAGGTGGAGGAGACATCCCCACCACTTTGTAATCTTAATTTTCCCTCAAAAATCTCATTTTGGTGCTGAAAGGTGCTAACTTGCAATGGAAGGCTAATTCTCTGGTTGGGAATTTATGCTGAGCTTTGATGTAAAAATTTTCACTATCTATTTAAATTTGTTTATATGCGTTTATTGCTTCTATCTGTATTTAATTCTTGCATGCTTATGGCTTTATCACCCATTTGTGTGTAAAGTTAGGATTTTTAGCATTGGGAAGTGTTTTAAATCCTTAGAACTGGATAGAGCAGGCTAGAGAACTGTATGTATGGACACAGAGTGCAGGGATTTAGTTTATATTATGTCGTAATCTTAATGCAATTCGTTTAAGCTAAGTTTGACGAGGAATCTAGAACTAAGTTTAAATATAATTAGACTCATTCACTAGAGGGATCTTGGTTTGAGTAGTTGTTTTCGGCATAGAACACAAAAACAACCTTAAATAGAGAAAAACACTTAATTACATCATTTTGTTCAATAGAAAGACTCAACTTTTTTAATCATCTGTTTATCTGTCACATTTAGATAGTTAATTTTGTAGCTAAATTAGAACTGTTAACACAACTTCATTTTATAATTACTAGCTTTATACAAATGTTTACCTACTGAATGAATGCTCTCTAAATGAAACAAGTTTCCTGATGATACGATACTCGGTCATACCGTTTTATATTACTTGTGCGACTCGATGCACTTGACGATTAGCATCGCTGACCAGTGAAACAAGTATTTCAGCGAACCAACAAGTTTTTGGCGCTGTTGCCAGGGAACTTCTTTTTGCATTTGGGAAGTATAGTTCAATTTGTAGGCATTGATTCTTTATTCTTTGATTAATTTTTGTGTGAATAGTTAGTTGTAATTTATTTTTCTCTTGATTTGGTTAACTGCTGCTCTTGTTAGTGTTTTGTATGCGAGGTAACTCTTCTGCAGGTGATTTAGCTCCATTGGATTTGCAGATATAAGCCACTTGTAGGAGGAACAACATAGAGAGAAGAAGGAAAATACTGCAGGACAGGACAACACACTACTACAATAAATGCCATTTTACAACGCTGTAATTATGACGGTTAAATGCAACGCGTCGTAGAAATAGTAGCGGTGGCATTATTGTAATTTTTACAAAGTTTTATAAGGAAGCATGCTGGTATAACGATGGGTGTATTAAGACCGTCTTAAAGATATGATGATACAAAGACGATCTTTTTACAATGATCGTCTTTGAATAATTTTTTAAATTTTTTACTGCGCGTCCATTCATATTTCACAAATTTCACGTCTGTGCTCTCTTCTTGTCGCTCGCTGAGGTCTTTCTTCTTCTCTCCTCTTCCCTTTTCCCAATCCAATCCTAAGCTCTCCACCTCCTCCAGCATCACCCTCCTCGCCTGCACCTTATGCGCCTTGCGGATGAACGCAAGCTCCTCCTGATCCATGCGCCACCTGTTGGATCGAGTGGCCTCAGAATAATTAAGAAGGGGGGGTTGAATTAATTATTCCTAAACCTTTACTAATTAAAAAATTACTCTTCTAAGGCTTTTACTATGTTGTTAAGAGAATAAGGAGTAGAAGATGTTAGTGCTTAGCTTTACTGAGATTTAAAAGATTGGCTAAAATTTTGTTAAAACATAAGCACTTAGACAATGAAGGAAAGCTGGAGTTGCTGCACATGTTGTCTAACATTATGTCAAGGAATCAGATTGGGCTGCACAATGCACAAGGCAAGATAAAATGTCAAATGAAGAATTGAAGCTGCAGGATCCACGATGTCGGATACAATGTCCAGGACATCCTGCCCGAAAATACTGGACACATAAATCTGTTATATCTTTAACAGATTAATGTGCAGTTAGCAACAGATTAGGCGCTATAATCTTTAGGAACGAATTAGAAGATAATTAAAGTTTGAATTACAAACTTGAATAGTTTCGTTCAGGGATTAGAGATTGAAGATAAAAACTAAAAGATAAAACTTTATCTTTTAGATCTTTAAGTGCAGATTTTCAGGAGAATGATAGATCTTATCCAGCGCAAGTTGTTGCAGCCCAGATACGTACACTGCTATATAAACATGAAGGCTGCACGGGTTTTCCAATCAAGTCAGAGATTGAAGAGTTATTTTGTGAGTTTTGTGACTTGAGTGTTTTTTGTGAGCCACCTTGATGCTACCCTAACATCAAGTGTTGGACCTGAGTGTGTAGAGTTGATCTCTATTGTTCAGAGAGCAATCTCTGGTGTGTCTTTGATTTGTTTGTAAACACGGGTGAGTAATTGAGAGGGAGTGAGAGGGGTTCTCATATCTAAGAGTGGCTCTTAGGTAGAAGTTGCATGGGTAGTGGTTAGGTGAGAAGGTGGTATACAGTGGCTGTTAGATCTTCGAACTAATACTATTTTAGTGGATTTCCTCCCTGGCTTGGTAGCCCCCAGATGTAGGTGACGTTGCACCGAACTGGGTTAACAATTCCCTTGTGTTATTTACTTGTTTAATCTGTTCATACTGTCATATATAATCTGCATGTTCTGAAGCGCGATGTCGTGACATCCTGTACGACATCTGTCCTCTGTATCAGAATTTCAATTGGTATCAGAGCGGGCACTCTAAATCACTGAGTGAGATCTAGGGAGATAAATTCTGATGAACATGGAGAAAGAAGGAGGACCAGTGAACAGACCACCAATTCTGGATGGAACCAATTATGAATACTGGAAAGCAAGGATGGTGGCCTTCCTCAAATCACTGGATAGCAGAACCTGGAAAGCTGTCATCAAAGGCTGGGAACATCCCAAGATGCTGGACACAGAAGGAAAGCCCACTGATGAATTGAAGCCAGAAGAAGACTGGACAAAAGAGGAAGACGAATTGGCACTTGGAAACTCCAAAGCCTTGAATGCCCTATTCAATGGAGTTGACAAGAATATCTTCAGATTGATCAACACATGCACAGTTGCCAAGGATGCATGGGAGATTCTGAAAACCACTCATGAAGGAACCTCCAAAGTGAAGATGTCCAGATTGCAACTATTGGCTACAAAATTCGAAAATCTGAAGATGAAGGAGGAAGAATGCATTCATGACTTCCACATGAACATTCTTGAAATTGCCAATGCTTGCACTGCCTTGGGAGAAAGGATGACAGATGAAAAGCTGGTGAGAAAGATCCTCAGATCCTTGCCTAAGAGATTTGACATGAAAGTCACTGCAATAGAGGAGGCCCAAGACATTTGCAACATGAGAGTAGATGAACTCATTGGTTCTCTTCAAACCTTTGAGCTAGGACTCTCGGATAGGACTGAAAAGAAGAGTAAGAGCCTTGCGTTCGTGTCCAATGATGAAGGAGAAGAAGATGAGTATGACCTGGATACTGATGAAGGTCTAACTAACGCAGTTGTGCTCCTTGGAAAACAGTTCAACAAAGTGCTGAACAGAATGGACAGGAGGCAGAAACCACATGTCCGGAACATCCCTTTCGACATCAGGAAAGGTAGTGAATACCAGAAGAAGTCAGATGAAAAGCCTAGTCACAGCAAAGGAATTCAATGCCATGGGTGTGAAGGCTATGGACACATCAAAGCTGAATGTCCCACCCATCTCAAGAAGCAGAGGAAAGGACTTTCTGTATGTTGGTCTGATGATACAGAGAGTGAACAAGAAAGTGATTCTGACAGAGATGTGAATGCACTCACTGGGAGATTTGAATCTGATGAAGATTCAAGTGATATTGATATTGAAATCACTTTTGATGAGCTTGCTATATCCTATAGAGAACTATGCATCAAAAGTGAGAAGATTCTTCAGCAAGAAGCACAACTGAAGAAGGTCATTGCAAATCTGGAGGCTGAGAAGGAGGCACATGAAGAGGAGATCTCTGAACTTAAAGGAGAAATTGGTTTTCTGAACTCTAAACTGGAAAACATGACAAAATCGATAAAGATGCTGAATAAAGGCTCAGATATGCTTGATGAGGTGCTACAGCTTGGGAAGAATGTTGGAAACCAGAGAGGACTTGGATTTAATCATAAATCTGCTGGCAGAACAACCATGACAGAATTTGTTCCTGCCAAAAACAGCACTGGAGCCACGATGTCACAACATCGGTCTCGACATCATGGAACTCAGCAGAAAAAGAGCAAAAGAAAGAAGTGGAGGTGTCACTACTGTGGCAAGTATGGTCACATAAAGCCCTTTTGCTATCATCTACATGGCCATCCACATCATGGAAATCAAAGTAGCAGCAGCGGAAGGAAGATGATGTGGGTTCCAAAACACAAGATTGTTAGTCTTGTTGTTCATACTTCACTTAGAGCATCAGCTAAGGAAGATTGGTACCTAGATAGCGGCTGTTCCAGACACATGATAGGAGTTAAAGAATTCCTGGTGAACATTGAACCCTGCTCCACTAGCTATGTGACATTTGGAGATGGCTCTAAAGGAAAGATCACTGGAATGGGAAAACTAGTCCATGATGGACTTCCTAGTCTGAACAAAGTACTGCTGGTAAAGGGACTGACTGCAAACTTGATCAGCATCAGTCAGTTGTGTGATGAAGGATTCAATGTAAACTTCACGAAGTCAGAATGCTTGGTGACAAATGAGAGGAGTGAAGTTCTAATGAAGGGCAGCAGATCAAAGGACAACTGTTACCTATGGACACCTCAAGAAACCAGTTACTCCTCCACGTGTCTATCCTCCAAAGAAGATGAAGTCAACATATGGCATCAAAGATTTGGACATCTGCACTTAAGAGGCATGAAGAAAATCATTGACAAAGGTGCTGTTAGAGGCATTCCCAATCTGAAAATAGAAGAAGGCAGAATCTGTGGGGAATGTCAGATTGGAAAGCAAGTCAAGATGTCCCACCAGAAGCTTCAACATCAGACCACTTCCAGGGTGCTGGAACTACTTCACATGGACTTGATGGGGCCTATGCAAGTTGAAAGCCTTGGAGGAAAGAGGTATGCCTATGTTGTTGTGGATGATTTTTCCAGATTTACCTGGGTCAACTTTATCAGAGAGAAAACAGACACCTTTGAAGTATTCAAAGAGTTGAGTCTAAGACTTCAAAGAGAAAAAGACTGTGTCATCAAGAGAATTAGGAGTGACCATGGCAGAGAGTTTGAAAACAGCAAGTTTACTGAATTCTGCACATCTGAAGGCATCACTCATGAGTTCTCTGCAGCCATCACACCTCAACAAAATGGCATAGTTGAAAGGAAAAACAGAACTTTGCAAGAAGCTGCTAGGGTCATGCTTCATGCCAAAGAACTTCCCTATAATCTCTGGGCTGAAGCCATGAACACAGCATGCTATATCCACAACAGAGTCACACTTAGAAGGGGGACTCCAACCACCCTGTATGAAATCTGGAAAGGGAGGAAGCCAACTGTCAAGCACTTCCACATCTTTGGAAGTCCATGTTACATTTTGGCAGATAGAGAGCAAAGGAGAAAGATGGATCCCAAGAGTGATGCAGGAATATTCTTGGGATACTCCACAAACAGCAGAGCATATAGAGTATTAAATTCCAGAACCAGAACTGTGATGGAATCCATCAATGTGGTTGTTGATGATCTAACTCCAGCAAGAAAGAAGGATGTCGAAGAAGATGTCAGAACATCGGGAGACAATGTAGCAGATACAGCTAAAAGTGCAGAAAATGCAGAAAAAGCAGAAAACTCTGATTCTGCTACAGATGAACCAAACATCAATCAACCTGACAAGAGTCCTTCCATTAGAATCCAGAAGATGCACCCCAAGGAGCTGATTATAGGAGATCCAAACAGAGGAGTCACTACAAGATCAAGGGAGATTGAGATTGTCTCCAATTCATGCTTTGTCTCCAAAACTGAGCCAAAGAATGTGAAAGAGGCACTGACTGATGAGTTCTGGATCAATGCTATGCAAGAAGAATTGGAGCAATTCAAAAGGAATGAAGTTTGGGAGCTAGTTCCTAGACCCGAGGGAACTAATGTGATTGGCACCAAGTGGATCTTCAAGAACAAAACCAACGAAGAAGGTGTTATAACCAGAAACAAGGCCAGACTTGTTGCTCAAGGCTACACTCAGATTGAAGGTGTAGACTTTGATGAAACTTTCGCCCCTGTTGCTAGACTTGAGTCCATCAGATTGTTACTTGGTGTAGCTTGCATCCTCAAATTCAAGCTGTACCAGATGGATGTGAAGAGCGCGTTTCTGAATGGATACCTGAATGAAGAAGCCTATGTGGAGCAGCCAAAGGGATTTGTAGATCCAACTCATCCAGATCATGTATACAGGCTCAAGAAGGCTCTCTATGGATTGAAGCAAGCTCCAAGAGCTTGGTATGAAAGGCTAACAGAGTTCCTTACTCAGCAAGGGTATAGGAAGGGAGGAATTGACAAGACTCTCTTTGTCAAACAAGATGCTAAAAACTTGATGATAGCACAGATATATGTTGATGACATTGTGTTTGGAGGGATGTCGAATGAGATGCTTCGACATTTTGTTCAACAGATGCAATCTGAATTTGAAATGAGTCTTGTTGGAGAGCTGACTTATTTTCTGGGACTCCAAGTGAAGCAGATGGAAGACTTCATGTTCCTCTCACAAAGCAAGTATGCAAAGAACATTGTCAAGAAGTTTGGGATGGAAAATGCTAGCCATAAAAGAACACCTGCACCTACTCACTTGAAGCTGTCAAAGGATGAAGCTGGCACCAGTGTTGATCAAAGTCTGTACAGAAGCATGATTGGAAGCTTACTATATTTAACAGCAAGCAGACCTGACATCACCTTTGCAGTAGGTGTTTGTGCAAGATATCAAGTCGATCCCAAGATAAGTCACTTGAATCAAGTAAAGAGAATTCTGAAATATGTAAATGGCACCAGTGACTATGGGATTATGTACTGTCATTGTTCAGATTCAATGCTGGTTGGATATTGTGATGCTGATTGGGCTGGAAGTGCAGATGACAGAAAAAGCACTTCTGGTGGATGTTTCTATTTGGGAAACAACCTTATTTCATGGTTCAGCAAGAAGCAGAACTGTGTGTCCCTATCTACTGCAGAAGCAGAGTATATTGCAGCAGGAAGCAGCTGTTCACAACTAGTTTGGATGAAGCAGATGCTGAAGGAGTACAATGTCGAACAAGATGTCATGACATTGTACTGTGACAACATGAGTGCTATTAATATTTCTAAAAATCCTGTTCAACACAGCAGAACCAAGCACATTGACATTAGACATCATTATATTAGAGATCTTGTTGATGATAAAGTTATCACACTGAAGCATGTTGCCACTGAGGAACAAGTGGCAGATATTTTCACAAAGGCATTGGATGCAAATCAGTTTGAAAAACTGAGGGGCAAGCTGGGCATTTGTCTGCTAGAGGAGTTATAGCAATTACTTCTATCTGAACGTGCTCAAACGTCAATAGCACGTTCACTACTGAGCCAAAACAAATTCAACCTTCGTTTCACACGTCCCTCTACATTCCTCATTCAAACTTACATTTTCGTGGCAATCTCGTTTTTATCAGCATTCCCCAACATTTCTCAGATATTCACGAAACCACTCCAAAAGCTCTGCTTCTCCATGGCTACCTCACCAAAAGAGACCTCATCCCCTGCTTCACCCTCTGTACCATCATCTCCATCATCCACCAAAACTCCATCAAACCAGGAACAACCTGAATTCAATATCCAACCCATACAAATGATTCCTGGTCCAGGCCCTGTTCCTGAGAAACTGGTCCCTAAAAGACAACAGAGAGTGAAGATTTCTGAAAACCCTAGCTTTGCAACAAGCCCTAGGGAAGAAGACACTGAGATGGATAAGAAGATCCGCAGTCTTGTGAATAGCATTTTGAAAAATGCTTCTGTCCCTGATGCTGATAAAGATGTTCCAACATCTTCCACCCCAAATGCTGAAGTCCGCTCTTCATCCAGTGAAGAGGAATCAACAGAGGAAGAGGATCAAGCCACAGAGGAGACCCCTGCACCAAGGGCACCAGAACCTGCTCCAGGTGACCTCATTGACCTAGAAGAAGTAGAATCTGATGAGGAACCTGAAATTCTGATACCAGGGGACAGATGTCGTACCGGATGTCACGACATCACGCTTCAGAACATGGAGATCGTATGTGTCCGTATGAACAGATTAAACAAGTAAATAACACAAGAGAATTGTTTACCCAGTTCGGTGCAACCTCACCTACATCTGGGGGCTACCAAGCCAGGGAGGAAATCCACTCTCAATAGTGTTAGTTCAAGGTCTAACAGCCCCTGTTTACAACCTTCTCACCTAACCACTACCCGTGCGATCTCTACCTAAGACCCAATCTTAGATATGAGAACCTCCGCTCACTCCCTCTCACTCACACTCCCGTGTTTACAATTAAATCAAAGACACACCAGAGATCAACTCTGAACAAAAGAGATCAACTCTACACACTAGAGATCAACTCTAGACACAAGAGATCAACTCTACACACATAGGTCCAACACTTGATGCTAGGGTACCATCAAGGTGGCTCACAAAAGACTCAAGTCCCAAAAACTCACAAACTAACTCTTCAATCCCGGACTTGGTACAGAACTCATGCAGCCTCCATGATTATATAGCAATTTGCGTTTCTGGGCTGCAACGGCTTGTGCTGGAGGAGATCTATCTTCTTCTGAAAAAATCTGCAGTTAAAGAACTAAAAGATAACTTTTGATCTTTTAGTTTGAATCTTTAATCTTTAATCTTTAATCCCTGAACGAACTCTTCTACTTTGAAATTCGAACTTTAATGATCTTTTAATTCGTTCCAGAAGATAGATCATCTAATCTCTTGCTAACTGCACAATAATCTGTTAAAGATATAACAGATTTATATGTCCAGTATTATCGGGCCGGATGTCAGGACATCGTGTCCGACATCGTGGATCCTGCAGCTTCACTTCTGCACTTGACTTTTATCTTGCATTGTACAGCAACTCCAGTATTCTCGGGCAGGATGTCAGGACATTGTATCTGACATCGTGGATCCTGCAACTTCACTTCTGCACTTGACTTTTATCTTGCATTGTACAGCAACTCCAGTATTCTCGGGCAGGATGTCAGGACATTGTATCCGACATCGTGGATCCTGCAACTTCAATTCTTCATTTGACATTTTATCTTGCCTTGTGCATTGTGCAGCCCGATCTCATTCCTTGATATAACGTTGGACATCATGTGCAGCAACTCCAGCTTTCCTTCATTGTCTAAGTGCTTATGTTTTAACAAAATCTTAGCCAATCTTTTAAAGCTCAGTAGAGCTAAACACTAACAATCTCCCCCTTTGGCAAATTTTGTCTAAAACATACTTAGACACTTCCTGAGCAGGTACGAGCAGTTATGCAAGTGGGATCAGCAACTTCCATTATCAGAGTAATCAAGCACAGCGGAAATTCTTCAAGTTGCAAATCTACAAGTCTTCTCCAGGATGTCAAGACATCTCTCGTGACATCAGCTTTCTGCTACTGCTCCCCCTGTCTCCATGCTTACTGCAGCATCTTCTATCAGCTACTAGTCTTTTCCAGGATGTCGAGACATCTCTTGTGACATCCGCTATCTGCTCCCCCTGTCTTCATGCTCTTACTGCAGCATCTTCTATCAGCTTCTAGTAGCTTACATCATTCATCATCAGCAGCAGTCTCCCCCTCAAACTCGTATACATACAACTCCCCCTCAAAATCATGAATCATGCATACATCGTTTCCTACTGCCATACATCGTATATAGTATCCTACTACTCAAAATCATGCATAATAGCAAGCATAATACTATTACTCCCCCTTTTTAGACATAAATTTGGCAAAAGTAGGATGCATGAAATTAATGTGCAAATATTACAGACCAATAACTAGTAATTGTTCAAGGGACATGCCCCTTTAGCTAGTAAAAGTAAAAAGCAAAAATAGAAAGGTCTGATGATCATGGGGTGGCTTCAGAATCTTCATCATCGGATTCTGTTTCCTCTGCTGCATCTTCCTCTTCCTCAGCAGCTTCTTCTTCTTCCTCGGCTGCTTCTTCCTCTTCTTCAGCAGCTTCTTCTTCTACTTCAGCTGCTTCACCATCTTCCTCAGCTGCTTCACCATCAATGCCGCTTTCTGAGAGCCTTTTGATCAGCCGTTCCAGCTCCATCTTCTTCTCTGTGTTGGCTTTGATGGTTGCTTCCAGCACCTTGCATGTGTCCTTGAGTTCTGCAATCAAGGCATCCTTGGACACAGCACCTGAAGCAGCTTTCCCTGATGTCGAGACAATGTCTGGGACATGTGTCCCCTCAAACAGTTTATAGTGCAGGGATAGAGGAGATTCTCTTTTCATCACAGAGTCAGTGTAGTTTAACATATTGGGATGCTGACTCAACATAATGCCACACAACACAGTAGGGAAGGCAATGGGTAATTTGACAGCAAATGATTCTGAATGCTTAACAGTTTGATCAAAAATATAGTTTCCAAAATTAAATTTGGATTTGGTTCCAACAGCATACAGAAATTTACCCAAACCTGTGGCAACGGTGGAAGTATGATTGGTGGGTACCCAGTTTGCAGCACCAATCCTGTGTAGAATTGCATACTTCACACTTAGCTTCCCTGCTGAAAGCTTCCCTTTCTTTGGCCAATGCTGGACTCGTTTGGCAGTGATTTCCTTGGCAATTTGATGCTCAGAAACATCAATATCTATCACTCCATCAGTAGGTCTGCCCAGATATTTGTTGATCACAGCAGGGGAGAATCTAACACACTTTCCTCTGACAAACACTCTTTGATAATCATCACTTTTTCTGTTTGATATGTCAGAGGGAATGTTGACAATGAATTCCCTGACTAGGCCTTCATAGCAGTCTCCCAATTTGGTGACTGTCTTCAGTAGTCCAGCAGCCTTAATGAGGTCCATGGTCTCCTTGCAATCCAAGGCATCTCTTCCCAGTTCTCTTTCAACCGCAAGTCTGCGTTGATACACATATTTCCACTTTTCAACATTGCCAATGGAGTGGAAAGAGATGTTGTCCAGTGGTGCATCAGGAATATTTCCAGGCACCTTTCTTCCAGATTTCTTGGCCCTCTTAGATGTCGAGACATCTAGTTCGACATCCTCATCAGAATCGGATGAGGAAATTTCTTTCCTTTTCTTGGAGGGGATAGCAACCTTGCTTCTTCTGGATGTGGCAGGGGTGATTGGAGTACTCTTCTTCTGTGCCATTGTTTTGATTCGTCCAGACCTCTTGATGGGAGTTTTCCCTTTTCGGCTTTGTAATCGTTCTGCAACGCCTGGTGCCAATCTGTTGGCAATGGGTTCCTCGTCAGATTCTACTTCTTCCAGGTCAATGAGGTCACCTGGAGCAGGTTCTGGTGCCCTTGGTGCAGGGGTCTCCTTTGTCGCTTGATCATCTTCCTCTGTTGATCTCTCTTTGCTGGGGGAAGAGAGTACTTCAGCATTTGGACCGGAAGATGTTGGAACATCTTTCTTGACATCAGGCACAGAAACATTTGGGTTGGACGATGTTGGGACATCTTTCTCAGCATCAGGCACAGAAGCATCTTTCAGAATGCTACTCACAATACTGCGGATCTTCTTATCCATCTCCGTGTCTACTTCCCTAGGACTTGTTGCAGGGCTAGGGTTTTCAGCAATCTTCACTCCCTGTGGTCTTCTGGGAATCAGTTTCTCAGGGACTGAAGCTTGACCAGGAATTATTTGTATGGGTTGGATGTTGAATTCTGGTTGTTCCTGGTGCGGAGATGATGATACAGAGGGTGAACCAGAAGCGGAAGTTTCTTTTGGTGAGGTAGCCATGGAAAAGCAGAGCGTTTGGAATGATTTCGTAAATCTCAGAAGGCTATTGGGAAATGCTGGTAAAAACACGAATGCCAAGCAGATATAAATTTGAATGAAGAATGTAGAGGGGCGTGTGAAGCAACGGTCGAATTTGCTTTGTGGTGAACGTGCTATTAATGTTAAGTGATTCGTTTGGGCACGTTCAGATTGCAGTAGCTGCTATAATTCCTCTAGCAGACAAATGCCCAGCTTGCCCCTCAGTTTTTCAAACTGATTTGCATCCAAAGCCTTTGTGAAAATATCTGCTATTTGTTCCTCAGTGTCAACATGCTTCAGTGTGATCACTTTATCATCAACAAGATCTCTGATATAGTGATGTCTAATGTCAATGTGCTTGGTTCTGCTGTGTTGAACAGGATTTTTAGAAATATTAATAGCACTCATGTTGTCACAGTACAATGTCATGACATCTTGTTCGACATTGTACTCCTTCAGCATCTGCTTCATCCAAACTAGTTGTGAACAACTGCTTCCTGCTGCAATATACTCGGCTTCTGCAGTAGATAGGGACACACAGTTCTGCTTCTTGCTGAACCATGAAATAAGGTTGTTCCCCAAATAGAAGCATCCACCAGAAGTGCTTTTTCTGTCATCTGCACTTCCAGCCCAATCAGCATCACAATACCCAACCAGCATTGAATTTGAACAATGACAGTACATAATCCCATAGTCACTAGTGCCATTTACATATTTCAGAATTCTCTTTACTTGATTCAAGTGACTTATCTTGGGATTGGCTTGATATCTTGCACAAACACCCACTGCATAGGTGATGTCGGGTCTGCTAGCTGTTAAATATAGTAAGCTCCCTATCATGCTTCTGTACAGACTTTGATCAACACTGGTACCTGCTTCATCCTTTGACAGCTTCAAGTGAGTAGGTGCAGGTGTCCTTTTATGACTGGCATTCTCCATCCCAAACTTCTTGACAATGTTCTTTGCATACTTGCTTTGAGAGAGGAATATGGAGTCTTCCATCTGCTTCACTTGGAGTCCCAGAAAATAAGTCAGCTCTCCAACAAGACTCATCTCAAATTCAGATTGCATCTGTTGGACAAAATGTCGAAGCATCTCATTCGACATCCCTCCAAACACAATGTCATCAACATATATCTGTGCAATCATCAAGTTTTCAGCATCTTGTTTGACAAAGAGGGTCTTGTCAATTCCTCCCTTCCTATACCCTTGCTGAGTAAGGAACTCTGTTAGCCTTTCATACCAAGCTCTTGGAGCTTGCTTCAATCCATAGAGAGCCTTCTTGAGCCTGTATACATGATTTGGATGAGTCGGGTCTACAAATCCCTTTGGCTGCTCCACATAGACTTCTTCATTCAGGTATCCATTCAGAAATGCGCTCTTCACATCCATCTGGTACAGCTTGAATTTGAGGATGCAAGCTACACCAAGTAATAATCTGATGGACTCAAGTCTAGCAACTGGGGCAAAAGTCTCATCAAAGTCTACACCTTCAATCTGAGTGTAGCCTTGAGCAACCAGTCTGGCCTTGTTTCTGGTTATGACACCTTCTTCATTGGTTTTGTTCTTGAAGATCCACTTGGTGCCAATCACATTAGTTCCCTCGGGCCTAGGAACTAGCTCCCAAACTTCATTCCTTTTGAATTGCTCCAATTCTTCTTGCATAGCATTGATCCAGAACTCATCAGTCAGTGCCACTTTCACATTCTTGGGCTCAATTTTGGAGACAAAGCATGAATTGGAGACGATCTCCATCTCCCTTGATCTTGTAGTGACTCCTCTGTTTGGATCTCCTATAATCAGCTCCTTGGGGTGCATCTTCTGGATTCTAATGGAGGGTCTCTTGTCAGGTTGGTTGATGTTTGAATCATCTGTAGCAGAATCAGAGTTTTCTGCATTTTCTCCACTTTGAGCTGCATCTGCTACATTGTCTCCCGATGTTCTGACATCTTCTTCGACATCCTTCTTTCTTGCTGGAGTTAGATCATCATCAACCACATTGATGGATTCCATCACAGTTCTGGTTCTGGAATTGAATACTCTATATGCTCTGCTGTTTGTAGAGTATCCCAGGAATATTCCTGCATCACTCTTGGGATCCATCTTTCTCCTTTGCTCTCTATCTGCCAAAATGTAACATGGACTTCCAAAGATGTGGAAGTGCTTGACAGTTGGCTTCCTCCCTTTCCAGATTTCATACAGTGTGGTTGGAGTGCCTCTTCTAAGTGTGACTCTGTTGTGGATGTAGCATGCTGTGTTCATGGCTTCAGCCCAGAGATTATAGGGAAGTTCTTTGGCATGAAGCATGACCCGAGCAGCCTCTTGCAAGGTCCTGTTTTTCCTCTCAACTATCCCATTCTGTTGTGGTGTAATGGCTGCAGAGAACTCATGAGTGATGCCTTCAGATGTGCAGAATTCAGTGAACCTGCTGTTTTCAAATTCTCTGCCATGGTCACTCCTGATTCTCTTGATGACACAGTCTTTTTCTCTTTGAAGTCTTAGAATCAACTCTTTGAATACTTCAAAGGTTTCTGATTTCTCTCTGATAAAGTTGACCCAGGTAAATCTGGAGAAATCATCCACAACAACATAGGCATACCTCTTTCCTCCAAGGCTTTCAACCTGCATAGGCCCCATCAAATCCATGTGAAGTAGTTCCAGCACCCTGGAAGTGGTCTGATGTTGAAGCTTCTGGTGGGACATCTTGACTTGCTTTCCAATCTGACATTCACCACAGATTCTGCCTTCTTCTATTTTCAGATTGGGAATGCCTCTCACAGCACCTTTGTCAATGATTTTCTTCATGCCTCTTAAGTGCAGATGTCCGAACCTTTGATGCCATAATTTGACTTCATCTTCTTTGGAGGATAGACATGTGGAGGAGTAGCTGGTTTCTTGGGGTGTCCATAGGTAACAATTGTCCTTTGATCTGCTGCCCTTCATTAGAACTTCACTCTTCTCATTTGTCACCAAGCATTCTGACTTTGTGAAGTTTACATTGAATCCTTCATCACACAGCTGACTGATGCTGATCAAGTTTGCAGTCAGTCCCTTCACCAGCAGTACTTTGTTCAGACTAGGAAGTCCATCATGAACTAGCTTTCCCATTCCAATGATCTTTCCTTTAGAGCCATCTCCAAATGTCACATAGCTAGTGGAGCAGGGCTCAATGTTCACCAGGAATTCTTTAACTCCTGTCATGTGTCTGGAACAGCCGCTATCTAGGTACCAATCTTCCTTAGCTGATGCTCTAAGTGAAGTATGAACAACAAGACTGACAATCTTGTGTTTTGGAACCCACATCATCTTCTTTCTGCTGTTGCTACTTTGAGTTCCATGATGTGGATGGCCATGTAGATGATAGCAAAAGGGCTTTATGTGACCATACTTGCCACAGTAGTGACACCTCCACTTCTTTCTTTTGCTCTTTTTCTGCTGCATTCCATGATGTCGAGACCGATGTTGTGACATCGTGGCTCCAGTCCTGTTTTTGGCAGGAACAAATTCTGTCATGGTTGTTCTGCCAGCAGACTTAGGATTAAATCCAAGTCCTCTCTGGTTTCCAGCATTCTTTCCAAGCAGCAGCACCTCATCAAGCGTATCTGAGCCTTTATTCAGCATTTTTATTGATTTTGTCATGTTTTCCAGCTTAGAGTTCAGAAAACCGACTTCTCCTTTAAGCTCAGAGATCTCCTCTTTATGTGCCTCCTTTTCAGCCTCCAGATCTGCAATGACCTTCTTCAGTTGTGCTTCTTGCTGAAGAATCTTCTCACTTCTGATGCATAGTTCTCTATAGGATGTAGCAAGCTCATCAAAAGTGATTTCACTGTCTGTATCACTTGAATCTTCAGCAGTGTCAAATCTCCCAGTGAGTGCATTCACATCTCTGTCAGAGTCACTTTCTTGTTCACTCTCTGTATCAGATCGACATACAGAAAGTCCTTTCCTCTGCTTCTTGAGATGAGTGGGACATTCAGCTATGATGTGTCCATAGCCTTCACACCCATGGCATTGAATTCCTTTGCTGTGACTGGGCTTTTCATCTGACCTTTTCTGGTATTTACTGCCTTTCCTGATGTCGAAAGGGATGTTCTGGACATGTGGCTTCTGCCTTCTGTCCATTCTGTTCTGCACTTTGTTGAACTGCTTTCCAAGGAGCACAACTGCCTTAGTCAGACCTTCATCAGTATCCAGGTCATACTCATCTTCTTCTCCTTCATCATTGGACACGAACGCCAAGTTCTTGCTCTTCTTTTCAGCCCTATCCGAGAGTCCTAGCTCAAAGGTTTGAAGGGAACCAATGAGTTCATCCACTCTCATGTTGCAAATGTCTTGGGCCTCCTCTATTGCAGTGACTTTCATGTCAAATCTCTTAGGCAAGGATCTGAGGATCTTTCTCACCAGCTTTTCATCTGTTATCCTCTCTCCCAAGGCAGTGCAGGCATTGGCAATTTCAAGAATGTTCATGTGAAAGTCATGAATACACTCTTCCTCCTTCATCTTCAGATTTTCGAATTTTGTAGCCAATAGTTGCAATCTGGACATCTTCACTTTGGAGGTTCCTTCATGAGTGGTTTTCAGGATCTCCCATGCATCTTTGGCCACTGTGCAAGTGTTGATCAGTCTGAAGATATTCTTGTCAACTCCATTGAATAGAGCATTCAAAGCTTTGGAGTTTCCAAGTGCCAATTCGTCTTCTTCTTTAGTCCAGTCTTCTTCTGGCTTCAATTCATCAGTGGGCTTTCCTTCTGTGTCCAGCATCTTGGGATGTTCCCAGCCTTTGATGACAGCTTTCCAGGTTCTGCTATCCAGTGATTTGAGGAAGGCCACCATTCTTGCTTTCCAGTATTCATAGTTGGTTCCATCAAGAATTGGTGGTCTGTTCACTGGCCCTCCTTCTTTCTCCATGTTCATCAGAATTTATCTCCCTAGATCTCACTCTGTGATTTCGAGTGTTGGCTCTGATACCAATTGAAATTCTGATACCAGGGGACAGATGTCGTACCGGATGTCACGACATCACGCTTCAGAACATGGAGATCGTATGTGTCCGTATGAACAGATTAAACAAGTAAATAACACAAGAGAATTGTTTACCCAGTTCGGTGCAACCTCACCTACATCTGGGGGCTACCAAGCCAGGGAGGAAATCCACTCTCAATAGTGTTAGTTCAAGGTCTAACAGCCCCTGTTTACAACCTTCTCACCTAACCACTACCCGTGCGATCTCTACCTAAGACCCAATCTTAGATATGAGAACCTCCGCTCACTCCCTCTCACTCACACTCCCGTGTTTACAATTAAATCAAAGACACACCAGAGATCAACTCTGAACAAAAGAGATCAACTCTACACACTAGAGATCAACTCTAGACACAAGAGATCAACTCTACACACATAGGTCCAACACTTGATGCTAGGGTACCATCAAGGTGGCTCACAAAAGACTCAAGTCCCAAAAACTCACAAACTAACTCTTCAATCCCGGACTTGGTACAGAACTCGTGCAGCCTCCATGATTATATAGCAATTTGCGTTTCTGGGCTGCAACGGCTTGTGCTGGAGGAGATCTATCTTCTTCTGAAAAAATCTGCAGTTAAAGAACTAAAAGATAACTTTTGATCTTTTAGTTTGAATCTTTAATCTTTAATCTTTAATCCCTGAACGAACTCTTCTACTTTGAAATTCGAACTTTAATGATCTTTTAATTCGTTCCAGAAGATAGATCATCTAATCTCTTGCTAACTGCACAATAATCTGTTAAAGATATAACAGATTTATATGTCCAGTATTATCGGGCCGGATGTCAGGACATCGTGTCCGACATCGTGGATCCTGCAGCTTCACTTCTGCACTTGACTTTTATCTTGCATTGTACAGCAACTCCAGTATTCTCGGGCAGGATGTCAGGACATTGTATCCGACATCGTGGATCCTGCAACTTCACTTCTGCACTTGACTTTTATCTTGCATTGTACAGCAACTCCAGTATTCTCGGGCAGGATGTCAGGACATTGTATCCGACATCGTGGATCCTGCAACTTCAATTCTTCATTTGACATTTTATCTTGCCTTGTGCATTGTGCAGCCCGATCTCATTCCTTGATATAACGTTGGACATCATGTGCAGCAACTCCAGCTTTCCTTCATTGTCTAAGTGCTTATGTTTTAACAAAATCTTAGCCAATCTTTTAAAGCTCAGTAGAGCTAAACACTAACAGAACCCATTGCCAAAAAGTTGGCACCTGGCATTGCAGAAAGATTACAAAGCAGAAAGGGAAAAACCCCCATTACTAGGTCTGGACGAATCAAAACTACTGCACAGAAGAAGAGCACACCAATCACTCCTACCACATCCAGATGGAGCAAAGTTGCAATCCCTTCCAAGAAGAGGAAAGAAATTTCCTCATCTGATTCTGATGATGATGTCGAACTAGATGTTCCCGACATCAAGAGAGCCAAGAAATCGGGGAAAAAGGTGCCTGGAAATGTCCCTGATGCCCCATTGGACAACATTTCATTCCACTCCATTGGCAATGTTGAAAGGTGGAAATTTGTATATCAACGCAGACTTGCTTTAGAAAGAGAACTGGGAAGAGATGCCTTGGTTTGCAAGGAGATCATGGACCTCATCAAGGCTGCTGGACTGCTGAAAACTGTCACCAAGTTGGGAGATTGCTATGAAAGTCTAGTCAGAGAATTCATTGTCAACATTCCCTCTGACATAACAAACAGAAAGAGTGATGAGTATCAGAAAGTGTTTGTCAGAGGAAAATGTATTAGATTCTCTCCTACTGTAATCAACAAGTACCTGGGCAGACCAACTGAAGGAGTGGTGGATATTGCTGTTTCTGAGCATCAAATTGCCAAGGAAATCACTGCCAAGCAAGTCCAGCATTGGCCAAAGAAAGGGAAGCTTTCTGCAGGGAAGCTAAGTGTGAAGTATGCAATCTTGCATAGGATTGGCACTGCCAACTGGGTACCCACCAATCATACTTCCACTGTTGCCACAGGTTTGGGTAAATTTCTGTATGCTGTTGGAACCAAGTCCAAATTTAATTTTGGAAACTATATTTTTGATCAAACTATTAAGCATTCAGAATCTTTTGCTGTCAAATTACCCATTGCCTTTCCAACTGTATTGTGTGGCATTATGTTGAGTCAACATCCCAATATTTTAAACAACATTGACTCTGTGAAGAAGAGAGAATCTCCTCTATCCCTGCATTACAAACTGTTTGAGGGGACACATGTCCCAGACATTGTCTCGACATCAGGGAAAGCTGCTGCTTCAGGTGCTGTGTCCAAGGATGATTTGATTGCTGAACTCAAGGACACATGCAAGGTGCTGGAGGCAACCATCAAAGCCAGCACAGAGAAGAAAATGGAGCTGGAACGCCTGATCAAAAGACTCTCAGACAATGGCGTTGATGATGGAGAAGCAGTTGAGGAAGAAGAAGATGCAGCAGAGGATACAGAATCAGATGATGATGATTCTGATGCCACCCCATGACCATCAGACCTTTATGTTTTTGCTTTTTACTCTTACTAGCTATTGGGGCATGTCCTTTTGAACAATTGATTCTTATTGGTCTGTAATAATTGCACATTAATTTCATGCATTCTACCTTTGCCAAATTCTGTCTAAAAAGGGGGAGTAGTAGGATATTATGCATGATTTATGATTCTGAGGGGGAGTAGTATTTGTACTGCTACTGCTGCTGCTGATGATTGATGTAAGCTACTGAAACTAGTAGCTGATAGAAGATGCTGCAGTGAACTGCTGCCTAGCAGAATATTCACTTCACAGCAGCAAGAGCATGGAGACAGGGGGAGCAGAAAGCTGATGTCACGTGAGATGTCTTGACATCCTGGAAAAGACTTGTAGATGTGCAACTTGCAGAATTTTGCTGTCACCACTACAGATACTGCTGTGCTTGATTACTCTGATAATGAAAGTTGCTGATCCCACTTGCATGACTGCTCGTACCTGCTCAGGAAGTGTCTAAGTATGTTTTAGACAAAATTTGCCAAAGGGGGAGATTGTTAGTGCTTAGCTTTACTGAGATTTAAAAGATTGGCTAAAATTTTGTTAAAACATAAGCACTTAGATAATGAAGGAAAGCTGGAGTTGCTGCACATGATGTCTAACATTATGTCAAGGAATCAGATTGGGCTGCACAATGCACAAGGCAAGATAAAATGTCAAATGAAGAATTGAAGCTGCAGGATCCACGATGTCGGATACAATGTCCAGGACATCCTGCCCGAAAATACTGGACACATAAATCTGTTATATCTTTAACAGATTAATGTGCAGTTAGCAACAGATTAGGCGCTATAATCTTTAGGAACGAATTAGAAGATAATTAAAGTTTGAATTACAAACTTGAATAGTTTCGTTCAGGGATTAGAGATTGAAGATAAAAACTAAAAGATAAAACTTTATCTTTTAGATCTTTAAGTGCAGATTTTCAGGAGAATGATAGATCTTATCCAGCGCAAGTTGTTGCAGCCCAGATACGTACACTGCTATATAAACATGAAGGCTGCACGGGTTTTCCAATCAAGTCAGAGATTGAAGAGTTATTTTGTGAGTTTTGTGACTTGAGTGTTTTTTGTGAGCCACCTTGATGCTACCCTAACATCAAGTGTTGGACCTGAGTGTGTAGAGTTGATCTCTATTGTTCAGAGAGCAATCTCTGGTGTGTCTTTGATTTGTTTGTAAACATGGGTGAGTAATTGAGAGGGAGTGAGAGGGGTTCTCATATCTAAGAGTGGCTCTTAGGTAGAAGTTGCATGGGTAGTGGTTAGGTGAGAAGGTTGTATACAGTGGCTGTTAGATCTTCGAACTAATACTATTTTAGTGGATTTCCTCCCTGGCTTGGTAGCCCCCAGATGTAGGTGACGTTGCACCGAACTGGGTTAACAATTCCCTTGTGTTATTTACTTGTTTAATCTGTTCATACTGTCATATATAATCTGCATGTTCTGAAGCGCGATGTCGTGACATCCTGTACGACATCTGTCCTCTGTATCAGAATTTCAGAAGAGAAACTTAACCAAAAGTAAAAGCGGAAATTAAAATGCACAGCAGAAAGTAAAAGAGTAGGGAAGAAGGAGGCAAACACACAAGAGTTTTTATACTGGTTCAGCAACAACCCGTGCCTACATCCAGTTCCCAAGCGACCTGCGGTCCTTGAGATTTCTTTCAACCTTGTAAAAATCCTTTTACAAGAAAAGATCCACAAGGGATGTACCCTCCCTTGTTCTCTTTGAAACCCTAGTGGATGTACCCTCCCCTAGAACTGATCCACAAGAGATGTATCCTCTCTTGTTGTCAGTCAAACCCAAGTAGATGTACCCTATACTTGTACCACAAAGGATGTATCCTCCAATGTGTTAAGACAAAGATCTCAGGCTGTTAAACCTTTGATACTTTGTGAATAGGGATACAAAAGAATTCTCAGGTGGTTAGTCCTTTGAACACTTTTGTATTAGGGAAAAGGAAGAATCAAAAGAATTCTCAGACTGTGTCATTTTAAATTCTTTGACAAGGGAGAAGGGAGACACAAAAGAATTCAGGCGGTTAGTCCTTTGTTCTTTTGGAAAAGGGAGAAGAGAGACACAAAAAGAATTCAGGCGGTTAGTCCTTGGCGAATTCTTTTTGGCGGAGGGAGAAGAGAATGAAAAGATGAATAGCACAAGTTTTAAAGTTTTAGAAAATCAGAAAATTTTAGAAAGCTTTTGGTACAAAGAAGAAGAAGAAGTTCAAAGAGATTCAAGGCTTGTTAAGGATTGTAAGAGATTGATTGGAAAGGTATTCAAGATTATTGAAATGCAAGACAAAGCCTTGCTTTAATAGACTCTTCATCTCTGGTCAAGACAACCATTAGAAGAGTTATGACTTTTAGAAAAACTTAAAACCAATTTGAAAAAGTCAAAAACCTTTTGAAGAGTTACATCTTTTGATTTATTCAGAAACAATCACTGGTAATCGATTACCAAATCAGTGTAATTGATTACACAAAGCTTTTATGTGAAAGGATGTGACTCTTCACATTTGAATTTGAATTTCAACGTTCAAAAGCACTGGTAATCGATTACCAAAACATTGTAATCGATTACAGCTTTTTGAAATCAATTGAAACGTTGTAAATTCATTTGAAAACTTTTTCAAATCCATTTTGCTACTGGTAATCGATTACAACAATCTGGTAATCGATTACCAGAGAGTAAAAACTCTTTGGTAAACATGTTTTGAGAAAAATCCATGTGCTACTCAATTTTTGAGAAAACCTTTTCATACTTATCTTGATTAAGCCTTCTCTTGATTCTCGAATCTTGAGTCTTGAATCTTGATCTCTTGAATCTTGATTCTTGAAATCTTGATCTCTTGAATCTTGATTCTTGATTCTTGAAATCAACTTTCCTCTTGAATCTTGAAGTGTTCTTGATTCTATCTTGAATATATTGAACTCATTCTTCGATTGATCTTTGAGCTTTTTGTCATCACCTTTGTCATCATCTTTTGTTATCATCTTTGTTATCATCAAAACATCTTTGAATCACTATTGATTCATCATGAAGCTTTACTTCTACACCACCCACAAGGCGGCCAGTCGTGTGGTGGCACGAGTCGAAGCTCACCATTCTGAAGTCCCTGACGGGCCACGAGATCGAGGCCCGCTACGAGCTGGGTCGCGAGTGGGCATAGAAGAGGAGGAGGCGGGTGATGCCGGAGTGGTTGTGGAGTTCACCGATGGCTTTGGGGAACACGTGGCGGCCGAAGATTTTTTCCTGGGAGAGGCATTGGGTTTCGGTGAAGTGGCAGGTGTAGCTGGCGGCACCCGAGTGGAACTTCACGACGTGGACCATGTCGTTGCTGTCAAAGAAGTGGTTCCCTGCGACGGGCTCGTAGAGTGGGTTCGCACCATTGCGAATGTAGACGCATTCAATGGATTTAGGGATTTTTCCAATCACCGGGAGGAACTGATGCGCCAGGTGCTTTGGCACGGGGGTGAAGTTGCCAGCGATTTGGACACGCGGGTTGGCGGTTTTGGGGAGTGGGTGTTGCCGCTCATGGGAGACCAAGGCTGTTTTGACCATGTCTAAGGCTGAAGCTGCTGCTTTCTGGAGAAAGTTCCATTTTTGAGGTAATGGGTGTTTTGTTTCGGAAGGAGAAGCGATTACTGGTTTGGTTTCTCTTGCCGGGGTGGTGGCGGTGGTGGTTGTTGTTGTTTTTGTTGTTGTGGTGTTGGAGGTTGGTTGGTACTTTAGAACTACACAAAGTGGATTGTCTTTGAACATAGTATTTTGATGTAGGGGTTTTCAGTTCCTTATTTGGTTGGATAACTTCACTCCTTGTTGATTAAGTTTGTTACTAGTATTTTGATTCTCCTCTGTTATGCCAAGTTTATTGATATTGATTTCTGTTATTATTATTATATTGTGATTGTGATTGTCATTTTTTTTGTTTGCTATTAGAGGAGGAATTGATTGCAAATGAATCATCTGGCAAGCAAGTAGTAGGTGAAACTAGTGTCCAAATTAACTGTTCTGATGGAGATGGATTAACTGAACTTGAGAAACTATTAAAGCAGAACACTTTCACCAAGTATCCTTTGAATGATGTGCATGACTTTATGTGGCATCACTGATTTTGGTATTGGGTTGGTTGGTCTGTGTTTGGTAGTTTGCCGCAATACCATAAAAAGTGCACATTTCGCGTACCATCATG
This sequence comes from Glycine max, assembly GCF_000004515.6. Classification (NCBI taxonomy): domain Eukaryota; kingdom Viridiplantae; phylum Streptophyta; class Magnoliopsida; order Fabales; family Fabaceae; genus Glycine; species Glycine max. The sequence goes on along the minus strand of NC_038251.2, from coordinate 28,178,945 downwards.
AAAGAAAAAGAACCCTCTGGTAAGTCTACACTCAACACAAAGCTTATTTAACCCTTTTGCTTGATGTGCTGTTTTTGTAACATGTGCGTGCTCTACAAATGTGCACAAGCAAAAGTAGCTATGCTTGGAAAGTGGAACGTTAGATCCCGTCTTGTTATTCTTTTGATCTATGTGGTCAAACTATAATCTGTTTTGTATCATTTAAATGATAGGTAGGACCTGGAATATTATAGCAGAAGACTTGGTACGCATATTAAAACGAATTAAAAAGTTGTTTTAACATTATCGCATAATTGGTTTCATGAGGGCTGTTGCTTTTCATTCATTCCTGACTATTACCAGGCAATCCCTTGTAAATTTTTGGGTTTGTGATTTATGGCAGGGAGTTATGACTGAGGATGTAATCCAACTAAGAAGATCCACTGGAGCACCTGGAATGGCTGTTCTTCAATTTGGTAATGATTAATTGCTAATTTTGTTTACCATCCTTCAGTCTCTAGAGAGTTATCACTGAGTTGTGTTGTGGTGTTAGTTTCTTGTTGATTAATCTCTCATTTTTCTCTTAATCTTTTTGTTTTGAAAACTTCCAGTTTTTTCAGAAAAGGCTTGGTCTTGGTGTTAGTTTCTGTTGATCATTGGTCTTGGTGTTAAAACTTTATGCATTTTTTTTATGAAGCAGTTGTTCCTATTGTAGATGAGTGGGGCAGTTGTACAAGGCTGTTACATCGTGAAGACTACATAGAGGTATTTTTGCTTACCTTGGAGTATCTGCTTTTTAAGATTTCTATTTCATTAAATACTATAAAGTTATGCATGCAGCATCCTACAATCTTTAATTGATGAACTTATTCCTCAAGTCAATGACATGGAGAGAAGCGAATAAGATTGTGTGAAAGATGCCTACCTTTTGTCTTGGTCAATTGAATATACCCCTTCAATTATAACGTATAACTGAAGTACTATCTATGTATATGAGAGCACATGGTAGTTTTTATTGGTTTTTCCTTTGATTAAGTGTATTATGCACATGTGGCAGCCATAGCTCTTTGAATAATATAGAATATACTCTTGTGTGGGAATTTTAACTGGTTGAGAATTAAGTGTATTATGCACACAGTTAATATGTGGAGGGCGTGTGTCCTCTGTATTATATTTATATTCTACACAATTATTGAGGCAACTAATAGCAATGCTATTGTGCTTTGTTGAGCATCACAGCTGATGGCTGCTCTACTACAAGAAACACAGTAGCAATTTTGTATCACACAAATAGCCCACCCAAATTGTGGCTGAATAGTAGCCAAATCACGGGGGATACGTAGTCATCAATCTTGGATAGTAGTACTAGAGATTGGCTCTCCATAAAGTTTAAAACTAAAGATTGAATATCTGCTGAAAAATAATTTATATTTAGGGTCTAATAATGTTTTGAATAAGATTATCTTAAAAACATATACACGTGAAAATATGAAAAGTTATAAATTTAAAATGATAAAATAAGAAACAACAAAGCCCTTGCAAATCACAACCCTCTAAATGTTATCTATAAAACAGTTTCTTTTGTAATATTTTCAAATCCGCTCCTGCACCTCCTTCCTTTCTTCACCCAGCCAAAACACAATGTGTTAGATTGCTTCGAAATTCACATTAGGATATTTGGATTGAATGTGCTTACATATAGTGGTAGAATGCAATAACGCCCCACATTAATACTGGCATATAAATATTATTATATTTGATAGGGTGTATTCTAGAAAGCTAGAAGTCTTATATACCTCTAAATTAACAACTTGTGTGAGATACTTCTTTACCGTGGTGACTACAATAACTATATTAAAAAATTATATTAAATTTGTAAATGGCAAAAATATCAATGAAAGTTACATATGGATCAAATTTGAACAATTAAAATATTACATTATCAAAACCATTGTACCTATCATATCAAAAGCAGTGTTCTTTGTTGGCTGGAACAAAAAATAACATGAAAGATATGTTAGCAGCACTATGTGTGAACCAATAAAAGATGAAGCAGATCAAACACAAAGTAAAATATTTGTCATGGTTATTAATCTTATTCCTTGGTATTTATGATTATAGTTTTAAAAATTAAACAGGTAATCAATCCGATCGTGATACTAAGTCAATGATTAAATCAATAGATCACTAAATTGATTTGCATGATTCAGTCTACATTTAAAAAAAAAATAACTACACTAACTTAACGACATGCGATAAATTATATTACATCATATAGCCATTTGTCACGTTATCCAAAATTAACATTGTTAGAGCAAACTATTGACAAAAAAACAATCTTCATCATCTAATAGCTGGAGACGTTTTAAAATACCAAAGAGAGAAAAAAAAATCAACATCCAAGGAAGATTCTTTAAAATTCTAAAAATGTTTAACTTTTTAAATTAAAAGAATAAAATAAAAGATAAAATCAGACAACAAACTTTCATCTGGATGAGACAAATACTTGCTTCTCAATTTGGTGCATTAGAATGTGTATTTTTCCGGTTTAATAAGTTTCAAATTGCAATCTAAACACACTTACACATCTGTCGCAACGTGCCCTTCGCGGGCGAGTGAGGGCGAGACTCTCAGGTGCGCTTTCCAAAGGAGGAAAGATGCGCGGAGTCGCCACCAACGTTTATTTGTGGAAAACGTCGGAAAAACCGAAGGAAACCGGTCAAAATGAAAATTCTAAGTTCGGGAGTTGTATTTACGTTTGAGGAAGGTATTAGCACCTCTTACGTTTGTCTCAAAGGACAACAACCTATTTTTCAGAATTGTGGAAATTGTGTTACCCTAACTTTTAGTTCATTTTATTTTTTGAGATCGACAAAAGCGGGGCTCTTGCTCCTACGTATCCTCCATCAAAGAGGAAATCAGACCTACGTAGTTCTTTCTTATGCGTGAATCAAGTGATTCTTTTTACTTGAAAGGTGATCATTTTAAGGCGTTGGACTTTAAAAATGATCCATTTTACTTGGTAAGAAACTGAAATGATAAACTTTCAAAACCCTATTTTTGTGGACGAGCTTGACTAGGCGAATTGATTTTAGCCTTAGTTTCACTTTAGTTATTAGTCAATTCAATTAAGAATGAGAAATCCCAAAGAGAAAACGTCTGATTGATTTTTCGCTTTATTCTACTAAAAGGTATTTTTTTCGATTATTATATTATTATTTTACCTCTTTTTTGATTTCCGACGTGGTTACGGCACGACCGAACAGTCGGAATTCATTTTAACAGAAATTAACGAATGATACAATTCAAACGATCGGTGGAAATTTATTTTATTTTTAGATTAGGCGAGAAATGACTTAAATAAATGACTGAAGCACGTCAAAAGGGGGTATAGAAAGCGAATGAAAATTAGAATAAAAATACATGAAACAAAATGTGGACCACCACGGGTATATAGAATGAATTGAAAAGCTCGGTTTGAGGTACTTACCTGTTGAAGACTGAAGAAAACGAAGAACGAACGATGAATGTTGAAGAACGGTCGAGAATCTTCGCGTAATTACTCACGGAAACGTTACGGAAGCGTCTCGGCTTGGATTTTCTTCATGGAAATAATTTTCCTCAGCAATTTCAAGAGAATAAGAAGTGCCAAGAAGGCTGAACCCCTTCTCCCTTCACTCCTCCCCCTATTTATAGCAAAATAGGGGATGAGCTTGCCACCCAGCTCGCCCAGGCGAGCTCAGCTCGCCCAGGCGAGCTCAGCTCGCCCAAGCGAGCAAGGTTGCTTCCTCCAGAAGCAACAGCCTTCTGGAGGAAGAATCTGGAAGGCTCAAGTGGGCCTGATTGCTATTTATACCCCTTTTTTACTAAATGCACCCCCCTCTACCTTTTTTGGTAATTTTTTTTCCGTAACGTTACGAAAATTTACGAATTTCGTAACGATACTTATTTTCCTTCCGCAAGGTTACGAGTCCTTACAGATTATGTTTTTACTCTTTTTTAGCTTTCGAAGAAGTTACGAAAACTCACGGATTGCGGAAAATACCTCCTTTCGATTTCCGTCACATTACGGAATTTTCACGGATCGCGTAAGCCTGCTTCCTTTTGATTTTCGGCACGTCTCGGGACTTCACATATTGTGCAACAAAGGGTGCCAAATATCTCGAAGCGGCCAACCAAAGGTTGTATATCATCAAATTATAATCCTCGGACAAAATTAGAGTATGACAGTTGCCCCTCTCTACTTACTTCTCATCGGAGATAAGAGGAAAGCAAAGATAAGACACTGATTTCATCCATCCTACCCTTTCCGTGATGACGATTCTCGTCTCTACTCCTTCTTTGTTGCTGTACAACACAAAACAAAATACAAAAAACAACAAGAACAACGAATATAATATACATATACACATATACACATGTTTGGCGAAGGAACCGATCCGGAAAACAACAGAAAAACATATTTCCCAGTCACCAGAGGCTCCGCGCTTGATAATGGAGGACACATGAACAGCGCAAGGCAATGACATTCATGGGGCTCCGAAAAAAGTGGAGAATGGAGGATTGCACTTGAGGGTCCACACTTAGGCAATCATGAAGCATAGCTCCAAACTCGAAGGTGGAGGACACATGAACAGCGCTAGGCAATCACATTCATGGGGCTCTGAAAAAAGGTGGAGAATGGAGGATTGCCTTGAGGTTCCACACTTAGGCAATCATGAAACATAGCTCCAAACTCGAAGGTGGATGACACATGAATAGCGCTAGGCAATGACATTCATGGGGCTCCGAAAAAGGTGGAGAATGGAGGATTGCACTTGAGGGTCCACACTTAGGCAATCATGAAACATAGATCCAAACTCGAAGGTGGAGGACACATGAACAGTGCTAGGCAATGACATTCGTGGGGCTCCGAAAAAGGTGGAGAATGGAGGATTGCACTTGAGGGTCCACACTTAGGCAATCATGAAACATAGCTCTTAACGCGAAGGTGGAGGACACATGAACAGCGCCAGGCAATAACATTCATGGGGCTCTGAAAAAGGTGGAGAATGGAGGATTGCACTTGAGGGTCCACACTTAGGCAATCATGAAACATAGCTCCAAACTCGATAGTGGAGGACACATGAACAGCGCCAGGCAATAACATTCATGGGGCTCTGAAAAAGGTGGAGAATGGAGGATTGCACTTGAGGGTCCACACTTAGGCAATCATGAAACATAGCTCCAAACTCGATAGTGGAGGACACATGAACAGCGCCAGGCAATAACATTCATGGGGCTCCGAAAAAGGTGGAGAATGGAGGATTGCACTTGAGGGCCCACACTTAGGCAATCATGAAACATAGCTCCAAACTCGAAGGTGGATGACACATGAATAGCGCTAGGCAATAACATTCATGGGGCTCCGAAAAAGGTGGAGTATGGAGGATTGCACTTGAGGGTCCACACTTAGGCAATCATGAAACATAGCTCCAAACTCGAAGGGGGAGGACACATGAACAGCGCTAGGCAATGACATTCATGGGGCTCCGAAAAAAAAAGGAGAATGGAGGATTGCACTTGAGGGTCCACACTTAGGAAATCATGAAGCATAGCTCCAAACTCGAAGATGGAGGACACATGAACAGCGCTAGGCAATGACATTCATGGGGCTCCGAAAAAAAGGGGAGAATGGAGGATTGCACTTGAGGGTCCACACTTAGGCAATCATGAAGCATAGCTCCAAACTCGAAGGTGGAGGACACATGAACAGCGCTAGGCAATGACATTCATGGGGCTCCGAAAAAAAGGGGAGAATGGAGGATTGCACCTGAGGGTCCACACTTAGGCAATCATGAAGCATAGCTCCAAACTCAAAGGTGGAGGACTCATGAACAGCGCTAGGCAATGACATTCATGGGGCTCCGAAGAAAAGGGGAGAATGGAGGATTGCACTTGAGGGTCCACACTTAGGCAATCATGAAGCATAGCTCCAAACTCGAAGGTGGAGGACACATGAACAGCGCTAAGCAATGACATTCATGCGGCTCCGAAAAAAAAGGGAGAATGGAGGATTGCACTTGAGGGTCCACACTTAGGCAATCATGAAGCATAGCTCCAAACTCGAAGGTGGAGGACACATGAACAGTGCTAGGCAATGACATTCATGGGGCTCCGAAAAAAAAAGGAGTTGGCAGGACCGAACGGGTCACCGGGTTTTTCCACCTGAAAGGAAAACATGCTTTTTGTAAAGAAAAATAAATCATTCGCGAGAGCACCATATCTTAGAGAAACAATATACTTTTGCCAAGGGTAATCTTCCTTGTAACCGAGAATGAAGGGCAGGATGTGAACTTTTAGCTTTTAAATGAACATGCAGGGGAAACATCGGGCTAAGCTGAAAATAAATCACTCATAGTGTATAAAACTCACACAGGCAAGTGTTTTATCCTATTCCCAAACCATAACTGCACCATGACTCTATTTTGCACACGACTTCCTATCGAATCAAAGATCAAACGTACGATCACGGACCAATAGGATTTTCTCGAGGGTAGTGTTTTTGGAGAGGAAGCTGAGTGTTTTGGTCTTTTCCTCTTTGTTCAGGTGGGATGGGATATCGCCAGTCGAGAATGGCAATCTGAAAGGAAGAGACACCAAAAATGGGTTTCCCTTTGCCGGCAGTCACTTACCTTGCCGAGAATTTATCAGGTCTGAAGATTTTCCATTCCTTTTCTTTCATTGACCCAAAATTATTTTGTTTGCCTCCGCTCTTTTCCATTTTCACTTCCCTTCGACCTTCGATCGGGAATCCTTCCTTTTCTTTTTTATTGTTCTTTTCTTTTTTTTTTTCATCTTTTTCTTTTTCTTTCTTTCCATTTATTCCTTTTCTTTCTTTTCACTTCTCCTTCCCCATCCCTTTGTTTGGGAAATCGGGTTTTAGCATTCTATTCGCTCTCCCTTGAGGAGATTCCGCTGTCCTTTGCTTCGGGGGAAAGAATGAGGATTCCTTTTTTACAGGCCAAGGTTCAAAAAGGTCTAAGGTTGTGTTTCAATGAGGTCTTTTATCGTGGGAACCCAATCTTGATATTTGGGGCGAAACAAATTTGGGTGTCAAGGTGTCGGTCTCGGGCCGAACTCCTCTATCACTCCATAAGGCACGCGTGACAATGATGATTTGAAAACAACGTGCAAAATTAGTCATGGCTACAGTCAGGTGGGCACTCAAGCATCCTGTTTATGACATTCTGATACTACGGTTGGGAATTTGCACAAACAGACCCAATGTTTCCAAATTATGTTCTTTTATCAGTTCAATGAATTCATCCATTCTTATCTCGGTTATTCTGGAAAATAAACTCTTAGCATCAGTCCCTTGTTTCCAGAAGATATGTTTGCTCTTTACGAATGATTTATACTTCTTAACTATAACATGTCGACCTTCGCGGTCTTTCTTTCTTTTTCCTTTTTGTTTCATTTTTATATATTCACAAAATTATACACCTATGGTCCTCTATGAAGAAATTTTCTTTTGTATATCTTCACTCTTATTCATGACAAACTTTTTCTATATACGCATTGGAACTCTCTCTCTTTACGTCACACGGTCAAACCCTATTTACATTCAAAGATCTTTTTTGTTTTTCTCCAATGCACACCTATGGTTCATACAAAAGTTTCTTTATATACACTCATTGTTCACACACACAAGAATTTCTCTACACGTATTTTTTATAAAAACCCTTCTATGCACATTTTCCTTTTTCTTTATATACGCAGACATTTTATTCACAACACTTCTTTCTTTTTATTAGGATTTTTGGTTCATTTTATTTTTAGGACGACGTTCCTAAATGAAAAACTCTACACGGTTCCGGAATTTCAACAAACGCTATTGACAACAACAAAATAAGCACTAACGCAATAGTCCAAACAAAATATATGCACAAAACAAATGACAAATCGCGACATCAAAAAACAAACGTTAGTCCCTCAAGTCATGTAAATGATAAAGGATGAAACATAAAAGAACATGAATCTGGGGATCCCACGGTCATGTGGCTCCGCATGCCACCGGTCTCTTGGGACACGGTAACAAAAAGTGGGGTGGTCGACAAAAGCAGGGCTTTTGCTCCTTCGTATCCTCAATTTGTGATGAGGAACTTAGACCTACGTAGTTCTTGACAACTGTGAGACTAAAAATAGTCTCGGTGTTTTCTTCACCAAAATGCGAATATGCTTTAGTAAAGAGACAAAACTTCCAACTGATTAGAGCAACATATGCTTTTTGGATGAAAAACAATGTGTCTATCGGGGAAGGAGAGTATGCTGATGAAATTTTCTCATAACCGTAAATGAGATTTTGGATGTTAGCATTTCATTTCTAAACGACCATTTAGAGGAAACACTGGGTCCAACAAAGATAGGAGAAAATCACTCAAAGTGTATCAATCTCACACAGGTAAGTGTTTTATCCTAATTCCGAACCATAGATATGTCATGACTTGATTTTGCAAATCATTTCCTATCAAATCAAAGATTACATGCATGATCATGGATCAATAGGACTTTTTTCGGGAATGGTTTTTAGATGGGGAACTTGGCTTTGAGTGTTTTTGCCTTCTCCTTTTCTGTTTTTGTTTAGTGCGGGGCGAGAAAGTCGCTAGCGCACAGGATTTTGGTTGGCAATCAAAGGGAGAGGACCACTTTAGGTCGTGGGTTCCTTTTTTTCTTGTTTACTTGGTGAAAATTCTGTATTGTTTAGATATTGTATGACCCAAAGACCTTTCTGGATGTTTCTTTTGTTTTCTTCCGATCCTTGATCGAGAAATTTTGCTTTCTCCCACTCTTCCATTGGGAATTTTCTTTCTTTTTTGTGTCTTCTCCCTTTCTTGGTTTGGGAATTTTATTTTCTTTTTGTGTCTTCTCCCTTTCTTGGATTGGGAACTTTCCTTCTCTTTGTGTTTTCTTTCGAGGGCAAGGATTGACATTCTCACCCTGGGTCAAGGTTTATGGTAAGTTGGAATTTTGGCTCAAGGCTTGTAGAACGGCTGGTCATGATATATGTCAAGGTTTGGCCAGCGGTTCGGGGATAAAGGGGATGTCCTACATTATTTCCATGATACACATGCAACAATGATGATTAGGAAATTTTATGCAAAACTGGTCACGCATGCACCCACGTGGACACTCAAGCATCAAGTTTTTATGGTCATGTGACACTAGGGCTCAGGATTCGTTTTCCCTATTTTAAGTCAACCCAGTGTTTCCAAAATATGTTCTTCTATCAATTTGTGCATTCATCTGAGTCTATCTTGGGTGTTCAAAAAACTTTTCACAGCATTTACCCTTCAAATGTGTACACATTTTTTTTCAAAAACTGGTTAAGATCAGTGAAATCTTTCAAAGAAAAGTTGGAAATTATCTCTTTTCACAAGCATGTTGTTTTTTAGCTAGACAACTTTTTTTTATTATTTTTTTTCTTCGTATTCTTTTCTTGCTCGCTCTCTTTTTGCTCTCTTTTTTCATGGGGTATTTTGCTACCTAAACATACGTATATTTTTGTGAGGTATTTTGCTATATACATGCATATCCAAGGTATCTTGCTACCTAAACATACATATATACGTTTTGTGAAGTATTTTTGCTACATACATGCATATTCAAGGTATCTTTCTACCTAAACATACATACATATATATATATATATATATATATATATATATATATATATATATATATATATTTTGTGAGGTATGACTACCTTCCGAGCTTGTGCTTGTTTTATTTAAATTCCTAGGATCATGAGCAACTAGGTGTGTCCTGCTATGACTTGAGAAACAAAAGTGATCAAATAACAAGCAGAGATTTAAAAGGTTCTAGGTTGCCTCCTAGTAGCGCTTCTTTAACGTCTTGAGCTGGACGCATGATGGCTTGTCGGTCACGGACCTAGTACTTTGCTTACCTTTGGCTCTGGACTTGGTCGCCTATTGCTCGGCCATGGGTCGTAAGCAACGCTCTAACCTTTTTGTGGATGAGCTGAGGTGAACTCTAGAGGTGATGGCGGTGCGTCTGTTGCCCGCTGCTGGCCATCCCCAGGCTGCTGTGGTGTTTCGCCCTGCGCCTGGCTAGAGCAGCAATACTTCTTGATGAAAGCTCGATTAGTAGGGGGCTTGATGCCCTTGCTGGAGGTGACAGGTACTCTGTAGAACTAACAGAGACCCGTAATTAGAGCTTGACAACTCCAAGACCCTGTTGGACTTCTTCGGGTCCACTAGGTGTCTTGCAGGCGCGATCCCTGCAAACAATAGATGAAATCAGAAATCAATTGAGCGATGTGCATACTTACCTATGATGACGTGACCTTGCTGGGGGGAACGAGCACCCTGTAGGACTACGGAGGCCCGTAACCAGAGCTGGAAACCCTAGGGCCCTGTTGGACTTCTCCGGGTGCACTGGGTGTCTTTGTGGGTGCGATTCCTGCAAACAATAGATGGTATCAGAAATCAGTTGAACCATCTGTATACTTACCTATGTCACGATGGCATGACCTCGCTGGGGGAACGGGCACCCTGTAGCACTGACAGAGGCCCGTAACCAGAGCTGGAAACCCCAGGGCCCTGTTGGACTTCTTCGGGCCCACTGGGCGACTTATGGGCGCGATCCCTGCAAACAATAGATGACATCAAAAATCAATTGAACCATGTGCATACTTACCTATGTCATGACGACACAGACCAACCGATACATCTGCAGGGGAGATTGGCATTGTGGTCACTGGGCAGAATGTTGCTAAATAGCAACGTCATCTATATCCATGTAAGGGTGGTCATGTTGGTGCACATGATCCGCGCTCGTCTTTTTGTAGCGACACGGGTGATATCTTGCCCCGGTATGCATAGTAGATGCGTGATAGCCTCCCTTTCTGGATGTGCTCGCACAGTTGGTCGCCCTCTAATATCAAGGGGTGGCCCAGGAACTGATAAAAGGAAACTACTGGCCCCTTAACCGGGAGCGCAAGTCTCGGTTAAGCATCTAAGGGCAAAGGACCTTATATTCTCTTAAGGTGTGGATATGGAGCACACTAAAAATGAGGACGCGTAGCCTTCTAAAGGCGAGGGCGTGCAGCCCTCTGCAGGCGAGGACATATAGTCCTCTAAAGGTGATAGGTACTAGTACCCAAGGGTCCACCTTTATGAGAAAGCAAGAGATTGACTCATCGAAAGGGCAGGTCATCCAAAAAGATTGAACTCGAGATGTAGGAAATCTATGCAGTTAACATGATTTTTAGGGATGCAGACGCATGCAACCTTTGTTGTGAAATTTGGTAATGCTGACCGCACATGAAACAATGCAATGCAATGGAAAGTTGCACAATGTTCATGACATTCTTTCCTTATTTCGTGACTTTGATTTTGATTTAATTTTTTTGGAAAACACAGATTGACTGTCCTTTTGAAAAAGGTGATAATTCATGCAACCTTATCCTATCTTTTGCAAATCTCTCCGGGAACTCCCTCAGAGTGTATATTCTGTTTGATTTAGTCACTTGACCATTTTGGAGTGACAACAATGGAGCCGTTTGACGTTTAATCAATCTATTTGAAATTCCAGGGTTTGTCTCCCCCCCCCCCCCCTTTTTTTTATTTAAAAACATCGACGGGTGAGGACTTTTGATCAGCCCCTATATTCACTTGAGACTCATGCACGATGCCCCTCATTGCCCTAGTGTAAGACTTTGAGGTACCAATTGTTATCTTTCATCATGACCTTGTAGCTGGGAACCTATTGGGTGAAAACTTCTAATCTGCCCCTAGGTTCGCTTGAGGTTTTTGCATGGTACCTTTCATTGGCCTAGTGTAAGGCTTTGAGGTACCAATTGTTGTCTTTCGTCATGACCTTGTAGCTGGGAACCTATCGGGTGAGAACTTCTAATCTGCCCCTAGGCTCGCTTGAGGCTTTTGCATGGTACCTTTCATTGCCCCAGTGTAAGGCTTTGAGGTACCTATTGTTGTCTTTCGTCATGACCTTGTAGCTGGGAACCTATCGGGTGAGAACTTCTAATCTGCCCCTAGGCTCGCTTGAGGTTTTTGCACGGTACCTTTCATTGCCCCAGTGTAAGGCTTTGAGGTACCAATTGTTGTCTTGTCTTCACAACCTTGTAGTGAGGAAGAATGAAAGAAGCAATTGATTCTTGCAAAAAGAATTTTCCAAGGACGAGAAATAGTTGAAGGATTTTTCAGTTGATGGATTAAGTCAAATGACTCCTATGTAGAAGCAAGATGTTTTGATGTCTTGATGATGCTAAAGGATCAAGTGCTTCTAAGTTTTATTCAAGACAAGAATCCAAGAAAATCAAGATATATGATCAAGTTGATCTCTAGAATCTTTAGGAAGAAGTTTCCAAATTGAAAACAAACAAAAGGTTTGACCAACGAATTCTATCATTTCAAATTGAGATTTGCTCTCTGGTAATCGATTACCAGCAGTTGAAAATGTTTTAATTCAAATTTTTAAAACCTGTAATCGATTACATAAGTCTTGTAATTGATTACCAAAGGGGATTTTCAGAAAATAATTTCCAAGAGACATATCTATTCAAATGTTTTATGAATGGCCATTCAAATGTTTTAAAGAGAGTTTTCATTGCCCAAACAGTTTTATCCTCTCGAAAGATTAAGAGTTTTTCTGAATTGAAATGTCTTATCCTCTCAAAAAGATTCCTTGGTCAACCACTTGCATATTCAATAAGGAATTTTGATTGATCTTCATTGTACATTCTATCTCTTTTAAGAGAGATTTCTTCTTCTCTTCTTCTTATTTCTGAAAAGGGATTAAGAGACCAGGGGTCTCTTGTCGTAGAGGATTCCCCAACACAAGGGAAGAGTTATCCCTGTGTGGTTCAGACTTTGTAAAAGGAGTTTTACAAAGAGAGTGGAAAATCTCAAGTGAGTTGCTTGAGGGCTGGATGTAGGCACGGGAAGTGACCGAACCAGTATAAATCAAGTTTGCATTCCTCTTGTCGCAACCTACCCTTCGGCGGGAGGGCGACGCGAGACTCGCGGGATGCGTGTTCCACGAAAGGAATACGCGCGGAGTCACCACCAACGTTTATTTGAGGAAAACGTCGGAAAAACCGGAAAAGACACGATCTACAAACTTTTAAGTGAAAGGTTCGGGAGTTGTATTTACGCACGGGGAAGGTATTGGCACCCCACACGTCCGCCCCAAGGGACGGCAGCCTTTAATCGAATGTGCAAACATGACTTTGATTTTTACGTTCCCTTTTATGTCCTTATATCCTTTATACCCTTTTTATATTTTTTCTTTTTTGTGGTCGACAAGGGTGTTTCCCTTTGCTCCTACGTATTCCTCAATTTGGGATGAGAAAATCATACCTACGTAGTTCTTTCTTTCGCGTGAATCAAGTGATTCTTTTTACTTGAAAGGTGATCATTTTAAGGCGTTGGACCTTAAAAATGACCCATTTTACTTAATAAGAAATTGAAGCGATAAACTTTCAAAAACCTATTTTTGTGGACGAGCTTGACTAGGCGAGTTGATTTTAGCCTTAGTTTCACCTTAGTTATTAGTCAATTCGATTAAGAATGAGAAATCCCAAAGAGAAAACGTCCGATTGATTTTTCGCTTTATTTTACTAAAAAATATTTTTTTGATTATTATATTATTATTTTACCTCTTTTTTTTTTATTTCCAACATGGTTACGGCACGACCGAACGGTCGGAATTCATTTTAAACGAAATTAACGGATGATACAATTCAAACGATCGGTGGAAATTTATTCTATTTTTAGATTAAGCGAGAAATGACTTAAATAAATGGCTTAAGCACGTCAAAAGGGAAGAAAAGAAAACTGAAAGTAAACGAAATTAAAGTGAAAGTACACAAAACAAGAAATGAATTGAAAGTCTCGGATTCGAAAACTTACCCGTTGAAGAACGAAGAACGAACGAAGAACGGATGAAGAACGGTGAAGAACGACGAAGAACGATGAAGAATTTCCACAGAATCGCTTACGGAAGCGTTACAGAAGCACTTCGACTCGATTTTTCTTCACGAAAACGTGTTTTTTGCCCAAAATAGCTGAAAAAAGGGAGGTGCTTGCCGCCCAAAGACTTAATGAAGAAGATTTCTAAGCGCACCCGAATTACTAAGTTCACCCCCCTTTTCGTATTTTACGGAAAAGTTACGGAAGCCTTACGGAACTGTTTTCGAATTTGATTTTCATCTTTTTTCTCTTCCCTTTCACCAATGTTAAGTGGAATATGCTTACCCAAGGTTTTCGGAAATTTTACGGAAGTATTACGGAAGCCGCGGAAGCCCCGAAAACCATTTTTCAAAAACGTGGAGGAGCTTGCCGCCCAGTTGCTTCCTCCTTAAGCAACCCAACTTCCAAAATGTTCTGGAAGGGCCTAGATTTAAATTGCTATTTACACCCCTATCTTGATAAGTTCACCCCCTTACCTTTTTTGGTGATTCTTTTTTCGTAAAGTTACGGAAACTTACGAATCTCGTAACGATACTTGTTTTCTTTCCGTAATGTTACGGAACCTTGCGGATTACATAATCATCCCCTTTTTGACTTACGGAATGTTACGAAATCTCACTTAATTATGCAACGATGCTTCCATTTGATTTCCGGTGTGTCACGGAAACTTACGGATTGTGCATCAATATTTTTTGGTTTTCCGGCATGTCCTGGAATTTCACAAATTGCCTAATGATGGGTGCCAAGCACCTCACAAGGACCAAAGAAAGGTTGCATGTCATCAAGCAAAGGTCCCCGGACGAAATTAGGGTATGACACCTCTCTTCCCTTAAACTTCTTTTATTTATTGCTATTTATCTTTTGCTTTAAAGAAGTTTATTTTGAATTGCCTTTTGAGTAATTCTTGTTAAGGGTGCATTGTTAATCCAAAAAGAGAGAGTGAAAGTTTAATTGGGGAATAGTCTTCGTATCTTAATTCAACCCCCATTTTTCTTAAGTTAACTGAGGCCATTTGTCCAACATCCTATTCTTGATAACTCACTTCTCTCTAAAAAGACAAACTTTCCGGAATGATAAAATGAGGTCACATGAACGTCTTGAAAACACAGCCAATCAAATACTTTTTTTTTCTTTTTCTTTTTGAACCCTTTTTTTATTTTTATTTTGAAATTTATTTGTTTTGAACTTTACTTGTTGTTTTACGGCAGCCCCACCAACGTGCAAGATGAGTAATCTCTGATTGAATGGTCTTGGAAGTCCAAACTCAGGAGCACAGGTCACTTGAGCAAACAGACCAATGGCTTGCCCCCACATTCCGGTGAAAGTTGAATAAGCAAAGATGCATTTGTGAGAGGATGAGGAACAAAGATATCAACTTTATCCATTTCATTTAACATTGTAACTGTGGTTTACAATAATGGTACAAACTTGAAAATCCTAATGGGTCATTAGAGACATCTAACTACAGCTTTCAAAATTGCCCCATGTGTGGCATCTCTTGTTAATGTCAGGATTTACATGCGATTCTCCTCAAATTTCAGCCAACCCGCATCAATCAGACCTTGCACCTTACGCTTCAGGCCCCTACAATGCTCAATGGAATGCCCCGGGGCTTCTCCATGACAAGCACACGTTGCGTTCGAGTCATATTCTCGGAGAAATGGAGGTTGATGAACCTTGGTTGGGGTTATGGCTACCATTGAATTATCAAGTAGATATAAGAGCAAGTCAGCATAGGACACTGGAATTGGGGTGAATTCTACAGGATTTCTCGCTGCAAAATTCATTTCTTGGTTGGTGTTTTTGGATTGTGCTAAAGGTGATGTTCATCATTGGAAGTGCGGTAGACAGACTTTGTGGTTGTTTTAGGGATGGCCTTTGTGGATAGCTGGGCGGTGGGTAAGGAGAAGGTTTGTTATTGGCTGAGTAATGACATTGTTGGGTTGGTGGGAAACTTGGCTGTATAGGAATGGCAGTCACAGCACGGGCTTCTCCTGCATCCTCACCCTCTTCATTTGCCCTAGTTTTCTCATTTGTCCAAGCAGGATGACTAAATTTGCCTCTTTTCAGACCCACATCGATCCTTTCACTGGCAAAGACCAAATCCTCAAAGCTTTGCAGGTGCGTAGCCCACCATTTTTCATAGTAGAATACTGGTAATGTGTCTACTATCATTGTCATAGTTTTTTCGTCATTGAGGTGCCACTTGAGCTGCTAGGTTCTCCACCTTTGGGCGTATTCTTTGAAAGATCCGTGCCCCTTTTTTTTTTTGCACATGTTTTGTAGTTGCATCCTATCCAAAGCCATTATACCGACACTGCCTAGCGAAGGCAACCATTAGGTCCTCCCAGGAATAGACTCGGGAAGGTTCCAAGTTAGTGTACCAGGTAACAACTACCCCAGTAAGACTTTCTTGGAAGGAATGTATCAATAATTCCTCATCTTTTGCGTATGCCCCCATCTTCCGACAATACATCTTTAGATGGTTCTTGGGGCAAGTAATCCCCTTGTACTTGTCAAAGTCCAGCACCTTGAACTTGGGAGGGGTGATGATATTGGGTACTAGGAACAACTCTTCTAGGTTAGCAAAGGCATAATCTTCACCTCCTTCAATGGCCCTGAGCCTTTCCTCTAGATGATCCAACTTTCCCATTTCTGCCATAGCATGAGGGTTTTTACTTGTCGTGGAATGCAAGAGGTGTAGTTGTGGGTGATACTGAGGGCCTTCCGAAGTGTTTTCAAGGGGTATACCACCAACTGCTTGCCCTTCAGTGGCATATCCGAGCCAAGGCTCGAAGTCGGTTAGATTGTGATGGGGAATTTCATGTGTCTCACCCATGGGTTGAGAGACATGTGCATGAACAGTTTGGGGTTGTCGGCTCTCAATGGGTATAGGAGTGGAGTTATTGACATCCTCATTGAGAGTGTACGCCACATTGGGTGGTGTATAGTTGGGAGGCAGGCCTTGTGGCGGGAAGGCGTGCTTGTTTGGATTTTGCACATCATGGAGGCCGTCCCTACTTCCCAAATCTTTGCCTACCATATCTAAGGTCGGATGATTCATTTGGTTGAGGCCAGATGGGGACGTCGGGTTCACCTTAGCAACAACGCTGGTAGCGGCAGTTGCAACCGCGTTGGCTTCCATTATCTTCTTCACGCTCATCATGGCCTCCATCATTGCGGCCATTTGCTCTTTCATGGCCTCCATGTCGGCCTCCATCTACTCTTGTACCTCCTCCGCTTTACCCATTACTCTAGCTATAGCACAGGTTCGGTGAGGGCACCGTAAAGCATGTTTTTTTTTTCTTTTTTATAACAATGATTAGGTTCTCTTTTCTTTTCAAGGAAAGAATGCAATGAGCAATGCAACCAATGAACAACATGGATGTATGCGAATGATGCACAATTGAAGTATTGCGAATTTTTACACAGGATATGGGGTTGAATCAATTTAGATTTTCAACATGGTCCATGACATCTCCGTCAAGGTGAAACTGGAAGTAACAGGGACATCGACAGCCCTAAATGTGTTTGGCAGTAGACGAAGGAGCGATGTAACACGATCCATCTTTTGCCCCAATTTTTTGCAAGATGGTTACTTCCATACTTCAACTTGACTCGATGAACCTTTTGGTAAAAGCACGAGCTTGGTTCAACCCCATAACCCAGAGAATGGAAATTTTGATCGCCAATACTTCAACAACATTTCATAGGGATGAAAGACTCGACAATACGCATGCTATGCATGGAAAATGTAATTATGAGATTGAGATGCCCGAAGAGACATCCTTTCTTAATTAACCACACATTAGGTACCATGCTCAATCATTTTGTTTTGTTGTTTGTGTTTTTTTTTTTTAATTTTAGAAATGGGTTTATGATCCCAACATAGTTGGCTCATGGTACCTAACACATGCAACTAAGAATGCATCATGAATTTTCATGCTTCCCCTTTTTTTTGTTTTTGTTTTGTAGAGGAAAATACAAGGATCATGTATGAGCAAACATGTAGAACAAAAAGTATGTTGAACGCATATGCATGATGATGCAATGACTCATGCAAAATGGGAATGTAATAACGGACAAATGCAGGAACGATATGTTCATTATGATGCTGAAGAGATGTTTATGCGGTGCATGATATGAATGCATTTACGGACACGAGAGCCCGGAAAATTATCTCTCCTTATTGCGCATTTGGGGGGCACAGTGCCCCATGTGTGTAGTTAAGAAGACGATATGGATCTTCCGGCTTCCCATGACAAAAGACGAGACCCACATACAACGCATGTGTGATGGTATGATGTAGATGCGCATGCATGAAACGGAAAGAAAACAACACAAAGGGGTAATTCACATACACGAAACTGCAGAGATCCAACTTTAATGCTACGTTTTGGGCATGATGGCACCTCAACGTAGTATTAAAAAGGTTACATATTACTCTAAAGAAACCAAACATCGCTAGCAAAACTATAAACTAGTGCTATTTACCAAAAAATGCATGAGAACGAATGGCACGGAGCGTGTTTGCTCTTTGCCCCTATTCGGGAACCTATAGGACAATATCTAGGGGTCTCTAATAACTACTCCCCAACAATTCATAACTCACACGGCTGTTTTCTAGAGGTATCATCACTCAAGATAATAATATTGTGGCGGTATGGAATACCAGCGATAACACATTATAAAGAGAGAAAGCTCTAGACGAGGTTTCACTATTATCAAGCAAGTCGGAGACCTAACATGATGATAGATTCACCTCCACTCCTTAAATTCCCATGAACCCGGGTATAGGGCCCCTTTTTTACTAAAACCCGTGGGTGCTTAGAATGCAGTGTAAAGAATGCAAAATAGACAACAATTATTTACATTTTACACAGTTCAACAAATGCACACACGAAGTTTCACAAATCCACAATTCCTTAAAATAGGCCTAACTCACAAAAAAAGTCCCCAGTGGAGTCGCCAACTGTCGCAACGTGCCCTTCACGGGCGAGCGAGGGCGAGGCTCTCGGGTGCGCTTTCCAAAGGAGGAAAGATGCGCGGAGTCGCCACCAACGTTTATTTGTGGAAAACGTCGAAAAAACCGAAGGAAACCGGTCAAAATGAAAATTCTAAGTTCGGGAGTTGTATTTACGTTTGAGGAAGGTATTAGCACCTCTTACGTTTGTCTCAAAGGACAACAACCTATTTTTCAGAATTGTGGAAATTGTGTTACCTTAACTTTTAGTTCTTTTTATTTTTTGAGATCGACAAAAGCGGGGCTCTTGCTCCTACGTATCCTCCATCAAAGAGGAAATCAGACCTACGTAGTTCTTTCTTATGCGTGAATCAAGTGATTCTTTTTACTTGAAAGGTGATCATTTTAAGGCGTTGGACTTTAAAAATGATCCATTTTACTTGGTAAGAAACTGAAATGATAAACTTTCAAAACCCTATTTTTGTGGATGAGCTTGACTAGGCGAATTGATTTTAGCCTTAGTTTCACTTTAGTTATTAGTCAATTCAATTAAGAATGAGAAATCCCAAAGAGAAAACATCCGATTGATTTTTCGCTTTATTCTACTAAAAGGTATTTTTTCCGATTATTATATTATTATTTTACCTCTTTTTTGATTTCCGACGTGGTTACGGCACGACCGAACGGTCAGAATTCATTTTAACAGAAATTAACGAATGATACAATTCAAACGATCGGTGGAAATTTATTTTATTTTTAGATTAGGCGAGAAATGACTTAAATAAATGACTGAAGCACGTCAAAAGGGGGTATAGAAAGCGAATGAAAATGAGAATAAAAATACATGAAACAAAATGTGGACCACCACGGGTACATAGAATGAATTGAAAAGCTCGGTTTGAGGTACTTACCCGTTGAAGACTGAAGAAAACGAAGAACGAACGATGAATGTTGAAGAACAGTCGTGAATCTTCGCGTAATTACTCACAGAAACGTTACGGAAGCGCCTAGGCTTGGATTTTCTTCACGGAAATAATTTTCCTCAGCAATTTCGAGAGAATAAGAAGTGCCAAGAAGGCTGAACCCCTTCTCCCTTCACTCCTCCCCCTATTTATAGCAAAATAGAGGAGGAGCTTGCCACCCAGCTCGCCCAGGCGAGCTCAGCTCGCCTAAGCGAGCAAGGTTGCTTCCTCCAGAAGCAACAGCCTTCTGGAGGAAGAATCTGGAAGGCCCAAGTGGGCCTGATTGCTATTTATACCCCCTTTTTACTAAATGCACCCCCTCTACCTTTTTTGGTAATTTTTTTTCCGTAACGTTACAAAAATTTACGAATTTCGTAACGATACTTATTTTCCTTCTGCAAGGTTATGAGTCCTTACGGATTATGTATTTACTCTTTTTTAGCTTTCGAAGAAGTTACGAAAACTCACGGATTGCGAAAAATACCTCCTTTCGATTTCCATCACATTACAGAATTTTCACGGATCGCGTAAGCCTGCTTCCTTTTGATTTTCGGCACGTCTCGGGACTTCACATATTGTGCAACAAAGGGTGCCAAATATCTCGAAGCGGCCAATCAAAGGTTGTATATCATCAAATTATAATCCCCGGACGAAATTAGGGTATGACAACATCATACACACAAAAATCAATTCTAGAGACAAAGTAACTATATCTAATAAATGCCTCTTTAAAATACTAAAGTTTAACTTTTTAAACTTAGAAGACTAAAAGAAAAGATAAAATGAGAAAATAACAAACTTTCATCTCATCTTAACGAGAAAAAGTGTAATATTAAAAACACATTTTTTAAATATATTCTGTTTCATTGGTTAAAATTCATTAAAAATAAAAATTTTAATGATATTATATTTAATAGTTGTCTTCAAATTTTATAATTTTTAATAAATGTTAATCAATTAGAAAAAAAGGAATTTGAATGAGTGTGTGTCACTCCTCTTAGGAAAAAAATACTTAGCTTTTCACTTTGGGGCATTTGAATGTGTGTTTTTGGTTTGATAAGTTTCGAACTACAATTCACAACATACACACAAAAAAACGATTCTTGAGACAACAAACACACATTCAAATGCCCCACGAATTGATGGCCTAACGTTGTTCATGCATCCTCCATCATCAAGTCTGGATCCCCATGAATTGATTGCCTAGTGCTGTTCATGCATCCTCCACCATCAAGTCTGGAGCCCCATGAATTGATTGCTTAGCGATGTTCATGCATCCTCCACCATTGAGTCTGGAGCCCCATGAATTGATTGCCTAGCGCTGTTCATGCATCCTCCATCATTGAGTCCGGAGCCCCATGAATTGATTGCCTAGCGCTGTTCATGCATCCTCCACCATCATGTCTGAAGCCCCATGAATTGATTGCCTAGCGTTGTTCATGCATCCTCCACCATCAAGTCTGGAGCCCTACGAATTGATTGCCTAGCGCTGTTTGTGCATCCTCCATCATTGAGTCCGGAGTCCCATGAATGGATTGCCTAGCGCTGTTCATGCATCCTCCATTATCAAGTATGGAGCCCCCGGTGAGGGGAAAATACAGTTTTTGTTATTTTCCCAATCGGTTCCTTCACCAAAAAATGTGTATACGTGTATATTATGATATTTTTTGTTCTGTGTTGTTTGGAGAAAAAGAAGGAGAGACGAGAGTCAATTATTTCAAATCTTTTTGGATGGAACTATTGTAATTAAGATCAATTAAATCCCCATGATGGGCAAAGGATGGCCTTCGGGAATCATCATAGATTAATTACGGAAAAGGCTGAGACGGACGAAATCAGTGTCTTATCTTTACTTTCCTCCTATCTCTGATAAAAGGTAAGTAAATAAGGGCAACTGTCATACCCTAATTTCGTCCGGGGACCATTGTTTGGTGGCATGCAACCTTCGCTTGACCGCCTTGATGTACTTAACCCACATCATTAGGGAATCCGTAAAGTTCCACAACATTCCGGAAGTAAAAAAGAAACATTGTTGCACAATCCGTAAAGTTCCGAAACATTCCGGAAGTCAAAAAGAGCATTATTGCGCAATCCGTAAAGTTTCGCAACATTCCGGAAAGAAAATGGATGTCGTTACGGAATCCGTAAAGTTTCATGAGATTTCGGAAAGAAAACAGCTAAAAACACAAAAATGGGGGTTGAACTTATCAAGATAGGGGTGTAAATAGCAATTTGAGTCTAGGCCCTTCCGGAACATTTTGGAAGTTGGGTTGCTTAAGGAGGAAGCAACTGGGCGGCAAGCTCCTCCACGTTTTTGAAAAATGGTTTCTGGGGCTTCCCTGGCTTCCATAAAATTTCTGAAAACCTTGGGTAAGCATATTTCACTTAACATTGATGAAAGGGAAGAGAAAAAAATATGAAAATCAAATCCAAAACACTTCCGTAAGGCTTCCGTAACTTTTCCGTAAAATATAAAAAAGGGCGATGAACTTAGTAATTCAGGTGCGCTTAGAAATCTTCTTCATTAAGTCTTTCGGTGGCAAGCACCTCTCTTTTTCCCTATAAATAGGGGAGGGGGGCTGTTCCAAAAAATACTCGTCACCCCTTAGCTATGCATTTCGGCTATTTTGGGGAAAAAACATGATTTCGTGAAGAAAAAATCGAGTCGAAGTGCTTCCGTAACGCTTCTGTAAGCGATTCTGTGGAAATTCTTCATCATTCTTCATCGTTCTTCACCATTCTTCGTCGTTCTTCGGTCTTCAACCGGTAAGTTCCCGAAATCGAATCTTTCAATTCATTCTATGCACCCTTAGTGGTCCCTACTTGTTTTGTGTACTTTCACTTTAATTTCGCTTACTTTCAGTTTTCTTTTCCTCCGTTTTCTCACCTAATAAATGATAAAATGAATTTCAACCGATCATTTGCGTTGTAATCTCGTTTAATCACTGTTAAAACAAAATCTAACCGATCATTCACGCTGTAATCTCAGTTAAACCAAAAAAAACAAAATAATAATAACACAATCAAAATATCTTGAAAAATAATAATAAAATAATCAAAATATCTTTGAATAAAATAATAAAAAAAATCAATCAGACGTTTTTCTTTGGAAGTTTCCTTGGATCAATAAACTAATAACCAAAGTGAACCTAAGGCTAAAATCAACTCACAAATCAAGCTTTGTCCGCAAAAAATCACTAAAAACTGTTTTAAGGTCCAACGCCTTAAACGATCCTCTTTGCTTTTATCGGTTAACATGGACCATTCAAAAGCATAAAATCAACATGTAACTTTACCGCTTTTGCGAGACGCATGGGGTGCTAATACCTTCCCCGTGCGTAAATACAACTCCCGAACCTTTCACACTTAAAGTTCGTAGACCACACCTTTCCGATTTTTCCGACGTTTTCCTCGAATAAACGTTGGTGGCGACTCCGCGCATTTTCCTCCCATGGAAGACGCACCCATGAGCCCCGCGTCGCCCTCCCGCCGAAGGGTGGGTTGCGACACACGTGGTGAAGCCTCGTCGTATTCTAGATCAGCATTGCACTCCGCAATTGACAGAAAGTGCTCGTATATCCAACACTATAGAGGTTACATGAAAATCATACAAAATTCAAATGAATGTCTAAAATACCCTAATTAGAACATTGTTGTAATTAACTTATCAAAAACATGTTAATTACCTGTAACAAGGTGATGTAACCAGCAACCTGTCAGCTGGTGCTGGTACAAGCATCATTCAGGTGATCGTACATATACACTAGCGCAGCAGCTCCCCATGCATTCCTCCCAAACTAACTGAGGTCGCACAGAGCATCCAAGAACACAACATGAACATGGGTTGCACTCTTGTTAGCAAAAAGAGTGCAACCCAAAAGATGAAGAAGATATGCACGAGCTGCAGCTGTCCAATATCCAGCTTGACATCTGCACTGATACATATCTTGTAGCCAAGATAGGCATACGTACGGTCCATGACAATGTCCTATCTCGGCCCTAGCTGCCTCTGCTGAGACCAGTAGTAAGTCGACCAACATCAGCATCGCCTCATCGACGTGCAGAGCCTGGAAGGTATGGAACTCGCCAATGATAGGCAGATGAATAAGAGACGCCACGTCGTCCAGTGTGATGATAACCTCCCCCACAGGAAGATGGAAACTACTCGTCTCCCGGTGCCACCTCTCTACAAACGAGGATATAAGTCCCTGATCGCCGGTGTCTACTGAACACGCGATCAAAGGACTTAGTAATGTCCCAGCAACTAGCCCCTCAATGGCAGGGATAGGCCTACCTAATTTTTGCACTTGCTCCCGTGGGAGGACAACTTCAACTCATGACGTTTTTTAATTGAAGTATAAAGGAACAGACAATTCATTAACATAATATTTTAAAGGAACACAAATTTCATTTCAATAATAACACATACTTAACAAATAACTTTAATTGAAAATTATAAATACCTCTCCCATACACACGCTGGCTGCAACATGCTCAACATACTCGGTAAGCATGGATGTGTCGGTGGGTCCACCAGGAAATCCCTCAGCCTCATCTGCAGCAGCCTCTGCACCGGTGTTTGCACCAGTGTCCTATATGTGAGCATCTACCATCGGCTCATTGGCAGCTACCAAAGGCTCAGCCGCAGGTACCACAAGCGAGTCTGCAGGTACCACTGGCTCATCATCAGCAACAGTGATCGGTACCCGTTGCCTGCGTGCCGATGCGGTAGGCCTTTGCCGCTGGGGAGCACCGTCAGAATCATCACGATCTCCTTTGCCCAGACCTCTGTCAACAACCTTACCTAAGGCACGACCTAAGCCTCTAGTCCTAAGCATGATTTGCAAATGTCTACCACAAATTCCATCACTAAACAACACAAATTCATCAAAATATTAACTTGTTCAAACAAAACAAAAATTGAAGGTGGAATTAGTTCTTCATGGGAAGGCACTCAAGAATATGACAAGTTGAAGTTAAAGGTGGAAATTTAATAGCTTCTAAAGTTCTTCATTCAAAGGCACTAAAGAATATGAGAAGCAAGTTGTCAAAGTTCTAAAGTTCTTCATTGGAAGGTGTCGCAACATGCCCTTTTGCGGGCGAGCGGGGCGAGGCTCACGGGTGCGCTTTCCAAAGGAGGAAAATGCGCAGAGTCGCCACCAACGTTTATTTGTGGAAAACGTTGGAAAAACCGAAGGAAACCGGTCATAAAGAATATTCCAAGTTTGGGAGTTGTATTTACGCTTGAAGAAGATATTAGCACCTCTCACGTTTGTCCCAAAGGACAAGAGCCTTAATTTAGAATTGTGTGAAATTGTGTATCTAAACGTTTATTTCCTTTTATTTTTTGAGGTCGACAAAAGCGGGGCTCTTGCTCCTACGTACCCTCCATCGAAGAGGAAATCAGACCTACGTAGTTCTTCTTAAGGGTGCATCAAGCGATTCTTTTTACTTGGAAGGTGATCATTTTAAGGTGTTGGACCTTAAAAACGATCCATTTACTTGGTAAGAAAAACTGAGATATTGAACTTTCAAATCCTTTTTAGTGATTTTTTGTGGACGAGCTTGACTTTGCGAGTTGATTTTAGCCTTAGTTTCACTTTAGTTATTAGTCAATTCAATTAAGAAAGAGAAATCCCAAAGAGAAATGTCTGATTGATTTTTTCGCTTTATTTTACTAAAAGGTATTTTTTCATTATTATATTATTATTTTATCTCTTTTTTTTATTTCCAACGTGGTTACGGCATGACCGAATGGTCGGATTTCATTTTTACAGAAATTAACGGATATTACAAATCAAACGATCAGTGGAAATTTATTTTATTTTTTTGATTAGGCGAAAATAACTTAAATAAATGACTGAAGCACGTCAAAAGGGGGTACGGAAAGTAAATGAAACGAGAATAAAAGTACACGAAACAGATGGGGACCGCCACGGGTACATAGAATGAATTGGAAAGCTCGATTTAGGGTACTTACCGATTGAAGACCGAAGAAAAATGAAGAACGAACGATGAACGTCGAAGAACGGTTGAAAATTTTCGCGTAATTACCCACGGAAACGTTACAGAAATGTTACGGAAGCGCCTCAGCTTGGATTTTCTTCACGGAAACAATTTTCCTCATTAATTTCAAGTGAATATGAAGTGCCAAGAAGGTTGAACCCTTTTCATCTTCACTCCTCCCCCTATTTATAGCAAAATTGGGGAGGAGCTTGCCACCCAGCTCACCCAGGCGAGCCAGGTTGCTTCCTCCAGAAGCAACCGCCTTCTGGAGGAAGAATCTGGAAGGCCCAAGTGGGCCTGGATGCTATTTGCACCCTTTTTTTTTACTAAATACACCCCCTTTTACTTTTTTTGGTGATTCTTTTTCCGTAACGTTACGAAACTTTACGAATTTCATAACGATACTTATTTGCTTTCCGTAAGGTTACGGAACCTTACAGATCATGTAATTACTCTTTTTTGGCTTTCGAAAAAGTTACGGAAACTCACGGATTGCGTAACAATACTTCCTTTTGATTTCCGTCATGTTACGGAATTTTATGGATTGCGTAACAACGCTTCCTTTTGATTTCCGGCACGTCTCGGGACTTCACATATTTTGCAACAAAGGGTGCCAAGTACTTGAAGCGGTCAATTAAAGGTTGCATGCCATCAAGCAATAGTCCCCGGACGAAATTATTGTATGACAGTTGCCCCTCTTTACTTACCTTTTATCGGAGATAAGAGGAAAGCAAAGATACAACCTTTTAGTCTATGACGACTCTCATCTCTCCTTCTCTTTTTTCTCTGCACAACACAAACAACAAAAACACCAATAACATAATATACATATATACAGGCTTGGCGAAGGAACCGATCGGGAAAATAACAAAAACCACATTTCCCAGTCACCGGAGGCTCTGCACTTGATGGTGGAGAACACATGAACAGCGCTAGGCAATCAATTCACGGGTCTCCGAACAAGATTTGAGGGTGGAGGATAGGCGAACAGCGCTAGGAAATCAATTCGTGGGGCTCCAAACTCGTTGGTGGAGGATGCATGAATGATAATCAATTCATGGGGCTCCGAATAAAAGTGGAGAATGGAGGATAGGCGAACAGCGCTAGGCAATCAATTTGCGGGGCTCCAGACTCATTGGTGGAGGATGCATGAATGACAATCAATTCATGGGGCTCTGAATAAAAGTGGAGAATGGAGGATAGGCGAGCAGCGCTAGGCAATCAATTCGCGGGACTCCAGACTCTTTGGTGGAGAATGCATGAATGACAATCAATTCATGGGGCTCCGAATAAAAGTTGAGAATGGAGGATAGGCGAACAAAGCTAGGCAATCAATTCGCGGGGCTCCAGACTCATTGGTGGAGGATGCATGAATGACAATCAATTCATGGGGCTCCGAATAAGATTTTTTGGAAGGACCGAATGGTCCACCTATTTTTTCCACCTAAAAAGGCAAACATGCTTTTGCAAAGAAAAATAAATCATTCGCGAGAGCACCATATCTTAGAGAAACAATATACCCATGCCAAAGGTAATTTTCCTTGTAACCGAAAATGAAGGGCAGGATGTCAACATTTAGCTTTTAAATGAACATTCAGGGGAAACATCGGGTTAAACTGAAACTGGGGATAAATCACTCATAGTGTATAAAAACTCACATAGGCAAGTGTTTTACCCTAATCCCAAACCATAACTGCACCATGACTTTATTTTGCACACGATTTCCTATCGAACCAAAAGATCACACGCCCGATCACGGATCAATAGGATTTTCTCGAGGGTAGTGTTTTTGGAGAGGAAGCTGGGTGTTTTGATCTTTTCCTCTTTGTTTAAGTGGGACGGGATATCACCAGACGAGAATGACTTTGAATGGCAATCCCAAAGGAAGAACCACCAAAAAAATGGGTTTTCCTTTGCCAGAAATCATTTACCTTGCCGAAAATTTATCTGGTCTGGAGATCTTCTATTCTCTTTCTTTCATTGATCGGGAATTACTCTGTTTTCCTCCAATCTTTCCTTTTTACTTTCTTCCGATCTTTTGATCGAGAATCCTTCTTTTCCTTTCTTTTACTTTTCTTTCTTTTCATTTCTTCCTTTTCTTTCTTTTTGTTTCTCCCTCTCCATTTCTTTCTTTGGGAAATCCGGTTTTAGCATTCGTTATTTGCTCTCCCTTGAGGAGATTCCGTTGTCCTTTGCTTCGGGGGAAAGGATGAGGATTCTTTTTATAGGCCAAGGTTCAAAGTAGTCTAAGGTTGGGTCTCAACGGGGTCTTTTATCGTGGGAGCCCAATCTTGATATCTGGGGCAAAACAAATTCATGGGTCAAGGTGTCGGTCTCGGATTGAACTTCCATATTATTTCCGCAAGGCACGCGCAACAATGATGATTTGGAAACAACGTGCAAAATTAGTCACGGCTACCGCTAGGTGGGCACTGAAGCATCCAGCTTATGGCATTGTGATACTACGGTTGGGAATTTACACAAACAGACCCAATGTTTCCAAATTACGTTCTTTCATCAGTTCAATGAGTCCATCCATTCTTATCTCGGTTATTCGAGAAAATAAACTCTTAGCGTCAGTCCCTTGTTTCCAAAAGATATGTTTGCTCTCTACGAATGATTTATTCTTCCTAACCATAACATGCCGACCTTTGAGGTCTTTCTTTCTTTTTCCTTTTTGTTTCATTTTTATATTCATAAAACTATACATCCATTGCCATCTACGAGAAAAACTTTTCTTTGTACACCTACATTCCTATACATGACGAACTTTTTCTATATACGCATTAGAACTCTTTCTTTTTACATCAACACGGTCTATATACAAACCCTATTCATGTTCAAAGATCTCCTTTTTTCGTTTTTTCCAACACACACCCATAGTTTATACAAAAATTTCTTTACATACACTTGTCGCTCACACACACAAGAATTTCTTTTTCACACATTATTCTCACACACAAAATCCTTCTATACACATTTTCTTTTACATATATAAAAAACTCTTTTCTTTTCTTTGTATACATAGACACGACATTTGTTCACAACAATTCTTTCTTAGTTCATTTTATTTTTAGGACGATGTCCCTAAATGAAAAAAAAACTCTACACGGTTCCGGAATTTCAACAAACTCTATTGCCAACAACGAAGTAAGCACTAACGTAATAGTTCAAATGACATGTATGCACAAAACAAGAGTCAATCAAAACGAAACAAACGTTAGTCCCTCAGTTATACAAAATAAAACGATACATAACAGATAAAAGAGGAAACATAAAAAGAGAATTTGGATCTAGAGATCTCCTGGTCATGTGGCTTCGCTCTCTCCCAAGAAATCGAGTAAATCAGTCATCTCCTCGTCCATGCGGGCCTCATCTACATCGCTGGGAGCCTCTGCGGGTGCCTCCCCTGCCTGGGCCTCAGGCCAATCTCCGGGCCATGCGACCTATGCCCTGAACTGATCCGGAGTAGGGCATGGAAAAGAAGCGAGACCCTGGCTCTGCAGGCTGAGGCTGAGCTGGTAGAGACAGTCATGGGTCTGCACGTGCACCCTGTGGTTGGCCGCCTGCTGGTGAACCAAATGTCGTAAATACCGCTCTGTGTCAAATGACCCAGCTGGATCTGCCTGATGAAGTGGTGGCGGTGCGTCAGGGGCCTGCGGGTCGCCACCCTGTGCCTGTCTTGGCATGCAATACTTCTCTATGAAAGCTCGGGTGATCGGCAGTCGAATCACTTTACTAGGTGTGACAGGAACCCCGAACGACTGGCAGAGACCCATGATCAATGCCGGAAAACCCAGGGCCCTGTTAGACTTATCTGGGTCTAGAGGGTGCCTGGTAGGTGGCATACCTGCAAATAAATAAATGGCGTCAGCGATCAACTGAGCCACATGAACGCTCATCCGTGTCCGGATGGCATACACCAGCTGACAATTCGGTAGAGGGAGGTAATAATTATGATCGCTGGGTAGGATGTTGCTGAGCAGCAATGTCATCCAAGTCTGGGTCAAGGTAGTCATGTTGGTGCGCATGATCCGCACCCGTCTCCCGGCAGCGGTCCGGGCAAAATCCTGACCTGGTATACAGAGTAGCTGAGCAATGGCCTCCTCATCAAATCCATCGGCCCAGTTCCGTCTCTGACCATATTCGCACTCCTGGCCTTCCTCCAATACTAGCGGATATCCCAGGAACCGACTGAGGGCGTCTGCATCGAAAGGAATCCACTGGCCCCTCACCCAGGACCGCAGGTCCTGTACGCCCTCCTCTGTAGGCCAAGCATTGGCGTAAAACTCGAGAACTATATCTGGATCAAACTTGGCCATGGGCGTGACCAGCGACGTCCAACACCGGCGAGCTATCTCCTCCTGGAAATCTGTGTACTTGTTGTCCCTGAGGTGGACGCGTCTCTCTCGGTGGAAGGACCATCCCTTGATGGCTTCGAAACGCTACTGGTGCTTAGCGCTCCTGAAACGATGGCTATCGAACTCGGGAGCGGCACTAGTCTCTGCGGCCGCGGCGTCCTTCCTAGATCTCTTCAAGGAAAGCTTCTTCGGAGCCATTTCCTGTGAAGATAGACAGTTGCAAAGTTAGTCTACAAGAAAATGCTTATTTTAACACAAAAATGACATGCTAATCTTTCCGATTTAGAACAAACTCATGCACACATTTAATGTAGCACATTTATGAACATGCGTATGTGTAAAATATCCTACCATTTATGTCAACATACAAGGACATTCAACACATTCTAGTTACCACACATATATACATCTTTGAAAAGAATACACATTCTCGTGCTCAAGGCATTGTGTCAAAATTACACCTATTCACATCCTAAATATTTTGTTATCACAAACTACCTACACATATTTGAAGTACTTAACATACAAATTTTTGTTGTATCACTCGCACTTATTCATATGCACATTGGAAAGCTAACTACGTCATGCACATACTTGCATTTGAAAAGGGAATTCTGTGCCATCATATATTCATTTAGGAAGCTACTCATTCACACTTTGCAAGGGATTTTATGCCATATATTCACATATATACACACCATTGAAAGGTGTTTTCCATGCTACCTATATTCACACACATATATACATACCATTGAAAGGTATTTTTCATGCTACCAAGGTGCAAAGTATCCCTCATGGGGCAGCCAAATTCGAGTAAAAACCCTCTCAAGCATGTCCTAATTTTCTTGCCTTTCCACTTCCAAAACAAAAATTTAGATTCTTAGCCATAAGTATGTTTCCTTGCATTGAAGCTAAGAGCTTGGGTTACTAAGCTTAGAATTGCATTTGGGCACCCATTTTGAATCCTCTATGTTGTCCCTATGTATACAAAACAGTCCCACAATCCCAATCTTACAAAATCATATTCATATGTCATTGGGGCATTTCACCGAGCACTTGGTGGGCGCATGTTTAGGCATAAATTGCAAGAGAATGGGGGCAATGTGGCATGCCCCATTGCTTCAGAATACAACATAGGCCTAAGGCCATCCCCTACAACCCCTCAACTCTAACAAATCAAGCATAAAAAACAACCCAAAACTGCCCCACAAATATGAGCACATTCTCACAATTTATAGCACCAAAAGATGAACAAAATGCACCAATGGAAAGCTAAAAACTCAAGGATTAAATACTTACTTGCTGGAGTGAGTAGGAATACCAAAAATGAAAGCAAAATGCAACCAAAAAGTGGCTTGGGGGAGCAAAAACCGCAAGCCTCGTGAGCTCTCTCCTTTTGAATAAGGGGGGGGGGGAAGTTTTTTTAGGTGCAGAAAACGTTCCCCTCCCTCGTTTTTTATAATCTGGTGCAGGGGTTGCTCGTCCAAGCGAGCTCAGCTCGCCCAGGCGAGCTAACCTGCAAAATTTTTTTTAAGGGAAACATAACCATGGCCCCCTACAGGTTAGCATTCGCCTATTCGAACCTACTTAAGTTAGATCAGGCATCCATTACTTATTTTAAATAAACAATAGTAATAATTACTGTGAATTCAAAGGATACTGGGCTGCCTTGCAGCGACGTTTTCTGCTTGTCCAGCGCCGGGAAGGGATGACGATCTGTCGGTCGTGACCCTATCCTCCATTCGCATCCGTCCCTAAGTACCTGCAAGTAAGAAACAAACAATGTGCAGCCAATCTTGACCGGGTCGTCGTCTTACCTTGGTTGATTTCTGCCGTCAACTTTGTCTCGAGTTCTGACCGTGGCCTAAGACGATTTTTCCCCTTTTATCACAAGATATGCATGTGCATGCATGAATGTTTTTAATGCAATGATCTTCTTAGTGAAAGCTGATTAGGTTCAGTTTTATTTAAGCGTTTGGGGCACCCCATGAACTGAGCGAAAAGGGCTCAGTTTATTACAAACTAATACAAGGTTTAAAACCAAAGTTAGGACTGAAGCCTCAACCCATGTTCTCTTCTTTTAAAGAAACGTCACGGGACAATTTACAGTGGATGGGAATCCCTGGAGGAAACCAAGAAGAACAAAAAAAACTCAGAAAAAAAAAAAGAACATGCAGCGGTTCCCTCAATTGCCCCAGACTTCAAGCGTAATATCGCTTAACGACATCAGAGTTCACCGGCGAGGGTAGTTCCTCGCCATCCATGTTGGTGAGTACCAGAGCACCCCCAGAAAAAGCCCTTTTCACAATGAAAGGGCCTTCGTAATTCGGGGCCCACTTCCCTCGATTATCCTTATCAACGTGGGATATCGTTTTCAGCACAAGGTCCCCCTCGTTGAACTTACGCGGGCGTACCTTCTTGTCGAGCGTGTTCTTTATCCTTTGTTGATACAGGCGCCCATGGCTCATGGCCGTCAAATGCTTACCTTCAATAAGGTTGAGTTGGTCGTAGCGTGCTTGAGCCCACTCTGACTCTTCTAGGCCTGATTCCGCTAGTATCTTCTGGGAAGGGACCTCTACCTCAAATGGGAGTACCGCTTCCATCCCATAAACCAAGGAATATGGCGTTGCCCCAGTAGAAGTTCATACCGAGGTTCTATATCCGTGCAGGGCGAAAGGCAGCATCTCATGCCAATCTTTGTATGACACCGTCATCTTCTGAATAATCTTCTTAATATTTTTATTTGCAGCCTCTACAGCCCCATTCATCTTCGACCGATAAGGGGTAGAGTTATGATGTTGGATCTTGAAATCCCCACACATTTCCTGCATCATTTTGTTATTCAAACTGGTGCCATTGTCAGTAATGATCTTCCTAGGGAGTCCGTATCGACAAATCAGTTCCCTCTTTATGAATCTAACCACCACACTTCTCGTGACATTGGTATAAGAAGCCGCTTCGACCCATTTGGTGAAGTAATCTATCGCCACAAGAATGAAGCGATGACCATTCGAAGCTTTGGGTATGCTTGACATAACATTCAGAGGATATGGCAGAACATTAACATTGTCCGCGTATGCTTGACATTTATGACATTTCCTTACATGGGCGCAGCAATCGCTTTCCATAGTGAGCCAGTAATAACCGGATCTAAGGATCTTCCTGGCCATAGCATGCCTATTGGCATGTGTTCCGAATGAACCCCCGTGGATTTCCTCAATCATGTAGTTTGCCTCTTTGGCATCTACGCATCATAGGAGGGTCATGTCGTGGTTTCGTTTGTACAGGATGGTACCACTCACAAAGAAACCAGTAGCCAATCTCCTTAACGTTCTTTTGTCATTGTCGGAGATCCCTGGTGGATATTCTTTGTTCTCAACATATTGTTTGATGTCAAAGTACCATGGTTTCCCATCTCGCTCTTCCTTTATCACACAACAATGTGCTGGCTTGCCCGAGATCTGAATTCGATGTACAGCAGATCCCTGTGTGGGGCAAGTTGAAACATGGATGCCAGGGTGGCCAATGCATCGGCCATTTGGTTCTCTTCCCGAGGTATGTGGTGGAAAGAAATGTCGTCAAAGAATTTGGCTAACTTCAAGATGTGAGTTTGATAAAGTA
Source organism: Glycine max (assembly GCF_000004515.6). NCBI lineage: Eukaryota > Viridiplantae > Streptophyta > Magnoliopsida > Fabales > Fabaceae > Glycine > Glycine max. The sequence goes on along the minus strand of NC_038251.2, from coordinate 28,145,062 downwards.
TCAACTTCGGATCCCTAGTTTCCCATTCTCCTCTCAACTGGCGTATCACCAAAGCCGAGTCTCCATACACTTTGAGCAGTTATACATCAAAATCAATGGCCGCTTGAATCCCAAGGGCGCACGCTTCATATTCGACCATATTGTTGGTACAATCGAAACCTAGCCTGGCCGTGAAAGGGATACACTGATCATCTGGGGATACAAGGACTGCCCCTACTCCATGGCCCAAAGCATTAGATGCCCCATCGAAGCAAACAATCCATTTGTCTATCTCCTCGTGCATCCGCTTCTCTTCGAACAGGGCCATGATGTCTTCATCCGGGAACTTGTTGGACAAGTGGCCTCAGATATCTTAAGAAGAGGGGGTTGAATTAAGATATTACAAATTATTTCCCCAATTAAAAATTCTATTCAAGTTATTAATTCCCTTAATAATGAATTTCTTAAATATTGATTCAAATAGAACAATTTGAATATGAATATAAAACAATAATAAATGAAGGAGTTTAAGGGAAGAGAAAGTGCAAACTCAGATTTATACTGGTTCGGCCACACCCTTGTGCCTACATCCAGTCCCCAAGCAACCCGCTTGAGAGTTCCACTATCTTGTAAATTCCTTTTACAAGTTCCAAACACACAAGGACAATCCTTCCTTTGTGTTTAGAATTCTTTCACAACAAGAGACCCTCGGTCTCTTAATCCCTTTTCAGAATAAAGAAGAAGAGAAGAAGAAATCTCTCTTGAAAGAGATAGATTGAACAATTTGAGCACTCAAATAATTCCTTATTGAATCACAAGTGTTTTGGCCAAGGAATTTTTCAGAGGATAAAACGATTTTTCTTTTTAAGAGGATAAGACCTTTTTGTTCTGAAAAACTCTTAGCAAATTCGTGTCTCAAGTCACATATATATAGACCTTTGATAGCCATTCAAGAACCAAATGAAAAGATGTGACAATTGAGAATATTTTCTGAAAATCTCCTCTGGTAATCGATTACAGTATGTGTGTAATCGATTACAAGCTTTAAAATTTGAATTAAAAACGTTCAGTAACTGCTGGTAATCGATTACCAAATATGTGTAATCGATTACACGGTGCAAATTTTGATAGTAAACTTCTTGCTTAGATAGTAAATGGCTTGTTCCTTTTTCCCAGAGTCATCGTGCTGACCCAACACGCACCCCATAGACTCGTCTAACACAGTCATGTATAGGAAAAGATGTCTTCCTGTTACAGATGGCATAAGCACTGGGGGATTTGCGAGGCTCTGTTTGATCTTCTCGAAGGCCTATTGGCAGTCGCTGTTCCACAGGACCGCCTGGTTCTTATGTAATACCTTAAAAATGGGCTCACATGTAGGGGTGAGTTGCGAGATAAATCTCACGATGTAATTCAACCTGCCCAAGAAACCTCAAACCTGCTTCTCCATGCGTGGTTCCGGCATTTCAAGAATGGCCTTCACTTTCTCGAGATCTATCTCTATCCCTTTCTGACTTACGATGAATCCCAGCAACTTCTCCGACTTTACCCCGAAGGTGCACTTGGTTGGGTTTAGCTTCAGTTGGTATTTCCGCAACCTTCCAAACAGCTTACGCAGATTGACAAGGTGTTCGTCCTCAGTCCGAGATTTGGCAATCATGTCATCTACGTAGACCTCTATCTCCTTATGCATCATGTCATGGAACAACACTACCATGGCACGCTGATAGGTTGACCTAGCATTTTTCAGCCCGAAGGCCATCACTTTGTAGCAGAACGTTCCCCATAGGGTGACGAAAGTAGTTTTCTCCACATCTTCGAGTGCCATCTTTATCTGATTATACCCCGAGAAACCATCCATAAATGAGAAAAGGGCGAACTTGGCTGTATTATCTACCAGTATATCAATGTGTGGCAGGGGAAAATTATCCTTAGGACTGGCTCGGTTTAAGTCCCGATAGTCTACACACATTCGCACCTTGCCGTCCTTTTTTGGGACCGGGACAATGTTGGCCACCCACTCCGGGTATCGAGCTACAGCTAAGAAACCCGCATCGAACTGCTTTCTCACTTCTTCTTTGATTTTTAAAGACATCTTGGGTCTCATCCTTCGTAGCTTTTTCTTAACTGGGGAAGATCCAAGATTCAATGGCAACTTATGCTGCACAATGTCGGAGTCCAGACCGGGCATGTCTTGGTATGACCATGCAAAGACGTCTTGATGTTCTTCAAGAAGGGTTATCAAGCCTTGGCGGATAGGTGCGGTCATACCAGCTCCTACTTTTACTTCTTTCTTTCCCTCTCCGGTCCCTAAGTTTACCAGTTCGGTTTCCTCTTGGTGAGGCTTCATTTCGCATTCTTCCTGAGCGATCAATCTCTCCAACTCTGGTGAAAGGATGTCCTCTTCCTCTTCTTCGTTCATCATTTAGCTTATATCTCGATCGAAATCGATTGCCAAACCCTCATTGTTAGGATCCTCAAAGAATCAACCCTTATATCTATACCAATCAAGACAAAAGAAACAAAAACATGCAAAATGATATGAGAAAACGTGGAACTACAAGAACAGATGAAACAAGATCTCTTTGTTTATTTAATAAGGTAGGTTTCACAAAACAAAAGAGAAAGGAAACTATAGCCTCTAATTACATTGAATCAGCGGTATAGACCTCTGACTGGCTTATCACGCGCCAGTTCCCCACTTGGGAATCAGGATGGCATGGTTTGCACGAAATTTGGCGGGTCTTAAGGGAACTCCTCTCCTATTGATGCCACCTCTTCCTCGAACATTATTCTGGCACTGGTGAAACACTGGTTTACATGGCCGGGCCATGCCCTATCCTCCCGGAGTCTTGACGGCGCATTCCTCCTTCCCGGCATTCCGGGTTCATATCCCAACCCATATTTGTACGGGTTTCCCCTAATATCAACCACGTCGGCATTCCCGAGGTCGTCCTTGCCCAGACCCATGCCGGGCTCATAACCGTGCTTGAGCATCACCCGTGCCACCATTATGGCCGCATTAGAGAGAGAAGGTAGCAACGGGCTCGTTTCCACAGAGGCACAACTCACCACCTCGAAGGATTGGAAAGTTGTTTCCAATGATTCTTCCGCTGCTTCTACATATGGTGCGGAGGAGGAGCAGCTTACTAACATATCCTCTTCGCCTGACACTATCACCAAAAGTCCACCAACCGCGAACTTCAATTTCTGGTGAAGCCTCGAAGGGACCACTCCCAGCGCATGAATCCAAGGTCTCCCCAAGAGGCAGCTGTAGGCGGGATTTATGTCCATCACTTGAAAAACCACATTGCAAGTGTGGGGGCCTATCTGAATGGGGATGTCGATTTACCCCATCACTTCCCGCCGACTTCCGTCAAAGGCTCGTACCACCATCGAACTGGGTTTTAGACGCGACGCACTAAAAGGAAGCTTCTCCAAGGTGGTCTTTGGCATCACATTTAAACTTGAACCATTGTCGATGAGTACTTTAGCGACGACATGGTCCATACATCTGACTGACACATGTAGAGCCTTGTTGTGCCCTCTCCCCTCAATGGGAATCTCTTCTTCCGCAAACGCGATATAATTATTGGTGGTTATATGATTAACAATTCCTTCAAAACCCTCTACTGAGATGTCGTGTGCTACGTGGGCTTCGTTGAGGACCTTCATCAATAGTGCACGATGGGGCTTGGAGTTTATGAGCAGTTCAAGCAAAGATATTCTTGCCGGTAGTTTTATTCAGTTGCTCAAGTACTTTAAACTCGCTTTGTTGGATGAGATGAAGGAACTCATGAGCCTCTTCCAAAGTCACCGCCTGTCCTTGAAGACCATCTTTCTTCTCAGCTCCTTTTACCACCGGAGAATCCACTTCTTTTGAGGGGGTGGCTACGTCTGTGGGCTCTTGAATCATGGGCGCCTTCCCCTTGGAGGGCAATTCCGCCGAGTGAGGGGGAGTGAACACCCGACCACTGCGGGTTACGCCACTAAGGCCGGTGATGTTGGTCACCTTGGCTGATAAAGAGTCAACTTCAGTTGCAACTCTTTCTCCAAAAGCGCGAGGAGTATACTTCCACGGAACGGCCTTATTGCTTTGATATGCAAACGGTGTTGGCTTGGGCGCTGTCGGCGGGTACATAGGCCTGGAGCCGGTCCCTTTCCTAGTGAAACATATTACTAGGGCTTTGGGGGTTGGGGGAACCTTCTTTTCTTCCGACTGCATGCAAATCTATGGTTCTTCCCTACCTCCTTTGGATACTTCGAGCTGCCCCCAGTCCATGATTCGTTGAAGCAATTCTTCCACCGCGGGACAGGTTTCAATGTCATGTGATTCCCCGAGGTGAAACAAGCATTTGTCCCTTTCATCTCCGCCACGAGAGACCATGCATGCCGCTTGCAGCGACTGGTAGATGAACCGTCTAGATGTAGCCACATCTTTTAATCTCTTTGCCCCTGACGTCCTACCCTCTTTAATGGCGTCTACGCTAGCCCCTCCATGACTGGCTAGTGGATTGGTTTTAACATTGGGACCCTCCTCTTGGAATGATAGCCAACCGGCATTTATTAGGTGTTGCACCTTATATTTGAACGGCACCTTATAGGGGTGCCTTTGCGCTTTCTTAGTTATGGTGAGTTCCCTAAAGAAACAAACAATGGTGAGTATGCCACCAAAAACATGAATATGCTAATGAATGATCAGAGCACTTGGATCCACCTCAAGGTCTTTTTTAGATAACATGATGAGTTTCAGAACTTCTCATTTTATAAAAAAGAACAAAGCTTTTATCTAGCCAAGATCATACAAAAGTGTTACAACAACAAAACCTAACGGTTTCTAATTATATGGGCCATCAAATCTATCATGTGTTGACAGTAACTGATTAGCCCATGAATTTCCTCAGGGGCTGAACACACTTCAGCGATGGCCTTTGCTTTGGCTAGTAGTCGCGGGAGGTCTTGACTTCCATTTAAGGTCAAGGTGAACCTATCCATCCACATAGTCGCTTCTTGATGCAATGCATCAATCACCCTCCCTCTTGCTTCCTTTTCGGCGTACACTTGTGCGAAATCCTCTACTAGCTTTTGTTCATGGGTCACAGACTGGTTTAACTCTTCCTTGTACTGCCCTATGATGGCTAGCATTCTTCGCTCCGTGGCTTCCAAGTGTTGAGCCAAACTCCTCTTGGATCTTGAGCAAGCAGCTAATTCTTCCTTTAAGATCATGCCATGTACCCGTGACTGGTCTCTTTCCTCTCTCCGGAGCTTGAGCTCATTGTTGCTACCCTACAAAGCTCCTCAGAATTTATCTCGACCATGTTCTTCCTTGCGGGCCCTCTTGGTTTCTTGTTCAAGGGCTCTTGCAGTGGCCGCGTTTTCCTCTCGTAACTCGGTGCACTCTTTCCGGATGTTTGTAGCGGCTGACTTGAATTTTTCTGTGGCGAGTCTTGTCTTCCCTAGCTCTAATTTTAGAGCTTGGATTTCTTCATCCTCTTCTGAAGCTTCGAAGTTCTCCTCATTGACAACTTTCAACTTGGAGAGCCAATCTAACCCTCGCGTATGAACTCTTAGCCATTCGTGATAGCCATCGATGATGCCATTACGGATGCCCCTAAGTTCTTTATCTTTCCTCAACGGACTTCTCCACGCCTTGTGGACTCTTTGTACAACTTTGAGACTTTGCGCGCCGAAATCTCTCACAAGGAAAGGCGAGAGGCTGTCTTCCGTTGGCTCTCCCCTCATGGGGTATCCTAGCTGTCTTATGGCAAGTGCGGGATTATAGTTAATACAACCCCTCGTCCCCAGCCAAGTGTTGGTCCCTATCGACTCTTCTTTTTTCGACGCACGAGCAATAACTTTGAAGCGGACACGGGTGTCTTATGTCTTGTTGGAATAGGTGCGAAACCAACCACACACAGAGAGCGGGTAAGCAGCAGACGATCTGTGCACTGTTCTTCTCACACCTTCGGTCAAATGTATCAAATAAGTCTGCCAAGATGGCCACCACTGGGCTCTCCTTGCTATGGTGATATGCAAGGAAAGCATCAATTGCGGCTAGGTCCACCAAACCGTCCACGTTCGGAAAGAGGACAACCCCAAAGATTAGCAAAGCTAGTATATCCGCAAACGGGACCCACTTTTCTTGACTTGCCATATCTCTTGCCTTGCCTTCCAAGTATTTCTATGGTAGGCCCACTACGCCGTTTCGAGTTTTCTTCATGCGATCCAACTCTCTTGCTGAATCTCCGACCACAGCTGCAATCTTACTCAAGGAGGGAAGAAACCTGGAGAAAAGATACGGTTTTCTTCCCCCAAGAGGGCATCCTAATATCTCCTCAAACTCTTCAACAGTCGGTACCATTTGGAAGTCCTCAAACGTGAAGCATCTCAACGGCTGGTCATAGTATTGGGCGAGGGATACAACAGCTTCCGTAAATACCTCTGCTGCGATCAAATCCAAAATCTTTCCGTACACTTTGCGGAAGGCTTGCCTTTGGAGGGGTCCCATCAACCGTCCCAACTCCTCAAGGCTGGTGACATCTAGACTCTTAATCTTGACTTGATAAAATCTTTTTCCGTTTTGATTTGTCCCCATCATTTACCTAAAAAAGGGGTGGATCAAGACTCCGATATGAATGATGCAATGCGTATGCATGAAACGGAAAGAAAACAAAACAAAGGGGTAATTTACATATACGAGACCAAAAAGATCCATCTTTTTAATACTACGTTTTAGGCATCATGGCGCCTCAACGTAAGTATTAAAAAGTGACGTATTACTCTAGAGAAACAAAATATCACTAGCAAAACTATAATTTACGTGCTATTCGCAGAAGAATGCATGAGAACAAATGGCATGGAGCGTGTTTGCTCCATGCCCCTATTTGGGAACCTATAGGATAATATCTAGGGGTCTATAATTACTACTCCCAACGATTCATAACTCACACGGCTGTTTTCTAGAGGTGTCATCACTCTAGATAATAATATTGTGGCGGTATGGAATACCAGCGACAACATATTATAAAGAGAGAAAGCTCTAGATGAGGTTTCACTATTGTCAAGCAAGTCGGAGACCTAGCATGACCATAGATTCACCTCCACTCCTTAGATTCCCATGAACCCGGGTATAGGGTCCCTTTTTTACTCAAACCCGTGGGTGCTTAGAATGCAGTGTAAAAATGTGAATAGACAGTAGTTATTACATTTTACACAGTTTCAACAAATGCACACACAAAGTTTCACAATTCCTTAAAATAGGCCTAACTCACAAAAAACATTCCCCAGTGGAGTCGCCAACTGTCGCAACATGCCCTTTTGCGGGAGAGCGGGGCGAGGCTCACGGGTGCGCTTTCCAAAGGAGGAAAATGCGCGTAGTTGCCACCAACGTTTATTTGTGGAAAACGTCGGAAAAACCAAAGGAAACCGGCCATAAAGAACATTCCAAGTTCGGGAGTTGTATTTACGCTCGAGGAAGGTATTAGCACCTCTCACGTTTGTCCCAAAGGACAACAGCCTTAATTTAGAATTGTGTGAAATTGTGTATCTAAACGTTTATTTCATTTTATTTTTTGAGGTCGACAAAAGCAGGACTCTTGCTCCTACGTACCCTCCATCGAAGAGGAAACCAGACCTACGTAGTTCTTTTTAAGGGTGAATCAAGCGATTCTTTTTACTTGGAAGGTGATCATTTTAAGGCGTTGGACCTTAAAAATGATCCATTTACTTGGTAAGAAAAACTGAGATATTGAACTTTCAAATCCTTTTTAGTGATTTTTTGTGGACGAGCTTGACTTTGCGAGTTGATTTTAGCCAAAGTTTCACTTTAGTTATTAGTCAATTCAATTAAGAAAGAGAAATCCCAAATAGAAATGTCCGATTGATTTTTTTGCTTTATTTTACTAAAAGGTATTTTTTGATTATTATATTATTATTTTACCTCTTTTTTTTATTTCCAACGTGGTTACGGCACGACCGAACAGTCGGATTTCATTTTTACATAAATTAATGGATATTACAAATCAAACGATCGGTGGAAATTTATTTTATTTTTTTGATTAGGCGAGAAATAACTTAAATAAATAACTGAAGCACGTCAAAAGGGGGTACGGAAAGTAAATGAAACGAGAATAAAAGTACACGAAACAAATAGGGACCACCACGGGTACATAGAATGAATTGGAAAGCTCGATTTGGGGTACTTACCGGTTAAAGACCGAAGAAAAACGAAGAACGGACGATGAATGTCGAAGAACGGTTGAAAATTTTCGCGTAATTACCCACGGAAACGTTACGGAAGCGCCTCGGCTTGGATTTTCTTCACGGAAACAATTTTCCTCAGTAATTTCAAGTGAATGCGAAGTGCCAAGAAGGCTGAACCCTTTTCTTCTTCACTCCTCCCTCTATTTATAGAAAAATAGGGGAGGAGCTTGCCACCCAGCTCGCCCAGGCGAGCCAGGTTGCTTCCTCCAGAAGCAACCGCCTTCTGGAGGAAGAATCTGGAAGGCCCAAGTGGGCCTGGTTGCTATTTGCACCCCTTTTTTTACTAAATACACCCCCTTTTACTTTTTTTGGTGATTCTTTTTCCGTAACGTTACGAAACTTTACGAATTTTGTAATGATACTTATTTTCTTTCCGTAAGGTTACGGAACCTTACGGATCATGTAATTACTCTTTTTTAGCTTTCAAAAAAGTTACGGAAACTCATGGATTGCGTAACAATACTTCCTTTTGATTTCCGTTATGTTACGGAATTTTACGGATTGCGTAACAACGCTTCCTTTTGATGTCGGCACGTCTCGGGACTTGACATATTGTGCAACAAAGGGTGCCAAGTAATTGAAGCGGTCAATTAAAGGTTGCATGCCATCAAGCAATAGTCCCCGGACGAAATTAGGGTATGACAGAAGGCCTTGTACACATAGGTGGAAGTGCCTTTTTTTATCAACCTATACACTTTCCCTAGTCTGTCCTAGAAACCCTAAGTTTTCATTACTTGACACGCTGTGCAGCATTGCTGCTAATTAAGCACCGCCATCACTACCTTATAGGGGGGATATAAACTTATTTGGGTGTAGGTGTTAGTCCTAGGAATGTCCCAGTTTAAAACCTCAAACAACAATTTTTGGGTATCTACAATCACAATTGTGGATACATTTGCTACATTTGTCTGCAATTTTCCACAATACCAACAATTGCAACAAAATCTCAAACAGCAACCACAGTTTAAAACCTTGCTTTTTATTGCCAAAACTTTGCACCATTGTTCTTAGTTTCAAAGGAATTCATATAAACCATTGTTAATTGATCGCATCCAATTACTTCCTTTTAGTCTACCTAATTGATCAATGAAAAGGAATTGTGAACACATATCACTAGTTAGACTAAAGCATTAAAGGAGATATTTTTTCTGGAAATTCAGTTTGAACATTTGAACCATCAAAGGTTTTGAATTCTAATTGGTGAGATTGAAGGCTGAAAATGAGAATCCCTCTAAGCAGCCTTCGTTGACTTATTTCAACAATAGAAGAAATGATAAATTGATTATGAGGAAAAAGCTACACAAAACTGAGTATTTTCATTGTCTAAGGTAATGGGTATATACAATGTAAAACACATGTAAAATCGAAGAGAATGTCTTTCACAATAAATAGGTTTAACATAAGTTCCTTAAGAGAGGACATACGTTCCAATCATTATTTAACCAGATTATAGGCATGTTATTCATGCATGGGAAATAAAGTACCACAGTGAAAAGAATGTACAACATATGGGAATGCTCAAATATCAAAGATGTGCAGTAAAATAGAAGGCAACGGGTTGTGCAGTAAAATAGAAGGAAACATATGCTCAAATATCAAAGAATGTTATACATTTTTTAAAATTAAAATACACATTTACGGATCAAGTTGATCCGCAATAAGCTTGCAGATCAAGTTGATCCGCAACCTTCTTACGAATCAACTTGATCTGCAAAGAAGCTTATGGATCAACTTGATTCGTAACAAGGTTGTGGATCAAGTTGATCCATGAAGAAACCTGATTTAAAATGAGTACAAATTTGGGGAGAATATATGCTTTTCTGGATTGTTGCAATATTGGATTTGTGTCCACCATTAGAAAATGGATGTGTTTGAAATTTGGTGCATGCATATGATGTCTACACGTCATATTTATGAAATAGTGGATTTGTTTGAAAAACTACTAATCATAATGCTTTTGAAAAAATATGGAATTGGTGGAATCAAAAAAGGATTTTAATTCCACTACTTTGTAGTGTATTGGTCTTTCAAAAAATTGAAGAATCTCTAAGGCCACGATAACCAACTTTTCATGCGGCAAGCTAAGCAAAAAATTAAAGACAACATCAATCCATATATGAAATGGAAATTGGAAGAGCAAAATGATACTACAAAGCTAGCTATTAATTTCTAGTGTATTAGACAACCTCTCTTCTCATGATGCTTCCCACTTTTGTGTTTATTCAAGACACAAGTAGGATACTATACTTATCTCTTAATTTCTAATTCATCACTCAAACAAATTTAGAATCAATTAGTTAATTTTATTTGGAAACTATTGAAGTTACATTGATCGGAAAATTAAACTTAAATCATCTAAGTCTTAAGTTCATATTTTGTAGACAAAAACATATAATTGAGAGAAAAAAATCTTATTATCAACAACTAGTCAAAAAATTTAGTAGAAATTGATTATTGATAAATCTATTAAATATTTTATAACATCATCAAAAAAATAGTTTATTAAAATTGACAAAGCATAACATTGCAAGCCTTAAAATATTTCGTTCTGCATGTTACGGATCAACTTGATCCGCAAGCTTCTTGCGGATCAAGTTGATCCGTAACAAGCTTGTGGATCAACTTGATCCGCAAGAAGCTTGCAGATCAACCTATTCTCCTTGCGGATCAACTTGATCTGTAAGTTCAACACCTACTGTGGATCATCTATTCCTATTGCAGATCAAGTTGATCCGCAAGTTCAACACCTACTACGGATCATCTATTCCTATTGCGGATCAACTACGTCTCTACTGCGGATGACCTAAATCCTTAAGCGGATCAACTACATACCTACAAACTGCACTACACAAATAAAAATGGAAGCAGAATGACACAAGAAAAGGGACATTAGGCTTACCTCGATGAAGAACATAATGGAAGCTCGCGGAAGAACAGAAGAAGAAGAAGCACTCACACAAGGGACAAAGAGGCAGTTCGCAAAAGAAGAACAGCCACCTCGCGGATGAAGCAAGGAGGCTCGCGGAAGACCCAGGCATAGCTCGCGGAAGAAGAAGAGGAAGCTCGGGGGAAATCACGGAAGGAGAGGAAGAAGGAAAATGGCAGAATAAGAAAAGCCTGGTGCACAATTTTTTTTTTTTTTGAAATACAAAAGGGGTATTTTTTCTTTTCGCATTAAGTGCTTGGTGCACCAACAATAACGCTGGGTGCACCTAGCATCAGCCTGAAATGTGCATGTGAAACAAGAACATGCAATTCCAGGTTCTTTTTCGTTGACGGGTGTTGCTAGGTGCACCCAGCATTTTATCAAAATGCCAATTTCGCCCCTCCCTTTTTTTCTTCAAATTGGCAGCGCTGTGTGTATTATTTTATGTTTCAAGCTTTGTTTCTTTCATTCTTGTCCGGTTTCTGCCGTTCGTGGTGGTTTTTGCAAGTGTTGAGAGAGTTAGCGGTTCGGTTCGATGAAACTCTTACCGAGTGGTGTTTTTTTTTTCAACGGAGGTACACATTTTATGGCTTTTCTGGGTATCTTGTATTTTGGTAGATCTATTCGTAAGATGTAACATACGGAAGAAGTTCTTCCGTAAGATTTTTACGGAAGAACTTCTTTCGTAACTGTAAAATGCTTCTTACGAAAAAAGGTCTTCCAAAATTAGCTTACGGAATAACTTTTTCCGTAAGCTTTTTACGGAAGACCTTCTTCCATAACTGTAAAAAAATGTTTCTTACGAAAGAAGGTCTTCTGTAAAAAGCTTACGGAAGAAGTTCTTCCGTAAGAAGCATTTTACAGTTACGGAAGACCTTCTTCCATAAGCTTTTTACGTAAGACCTTTTTCTATAAGCTTTTTACGGAATACCTTCTTCTGTAAGAAGCTTATTGAAGAAGTTCTTTGATAAGCTTCTTAGTTTCATTTTTTTTTAGTTTTTTTTAAATTTTTTTAGTTTTTGTTTTAGATTTGTGAAAAAATTAATATTGATGAATATTATATAATTGAAGTATAATAATTTGTATTTATGGATAATTATGGATAATTGGTTTAATTAGGTATAATATTAAATAATTTAGGTATAATAATTGTATTTTGTTGTAGTAGTAAAATGTTTAATTAGTTGTTAGTTATAGTTGTATATATTTTAGTTGTTAATTAGGGTGCAAAATTTGTATTTGTTTGAAGTATTTTTTGTGAAATTAGATATTTGGTAAAATTTATTATTATTGTGTTTTTTAGTACGTATTGGGTAATTTGCTATAGAAATTTAAAATTAGTTAGTTATTAAGAATTTAATATATGATAAGTCAAAATTGAAATTATTTAGGTCCAAAATTTGTATTTAGTTTAAGTAAATTATTTAGTTATAAATTTTTAATGTAGTTGTCTTAGTTAGTAATATGTATGTAGTTATTATTTAGTCTATTTTTAGTTTTGCTAATATGGTAATTTGTATGTAGTTGTAAATTTTGAATGTACTTGTGTATGATGTGTAATTTATTTATTTGTCGTTAAGATGGACGAAGATCAATGGACGTATGACAATACGATGTCTCAAGAAGTTGATATGGATTATGAAAATGAACAAGAATGTGGTGTGAATGAACCACCACATGTTGATTGTTCGGATGCTTTTAATACTTCGCAAGTAATTATGTTCATTAGTTTGAGTCATTTGGTTGGATGTATGTTTTGTATAAAATAATAATATGTCGGCGTTACGTTGAAGGTCTTTGGTACCCGAGATGATATTTTGCAGTGGGCTCGATCGATTGCCCATGAAAATGGATTTGTTGCAATCATTACGAGGTCTGACACACATACTGGTAGTAGAGCAAGAAGTTCATTTGTGTTAATTGACAGTGAAAGGAGAGGTCAGTATTAGTGTAGGAAGAAAGAATTTGTTAGAAGAGACACTGGGAGTAAGAAATGTGGTTGTCCCTTTAAACTTCGTGGGAAACCAGTGCATGGAGGGGAAGGTTGGATGGTGAAGTTGATTTGTGGGATTCACAATCATGAATTGGCCAAGTCCTTAGTTGGACATCCATACGTTAGGCGATTGACTAAGGATGAGAACAATATTATTGCTGATATGACAAAGTCGATGGTGAAACCAAGAAACATCCTGCTAACGTTGAAGGAGCACAATGCCAACAGTTGCACCACAATCAAACAAATTTACAATGAAAGAAGTGCATATTGTTCTTCCATTAGAGGAAGTGATATTAAAATGCAACATCTAGTGAAGCTTCTTGAACGTGATCAATATATTTATTGGCATAGATTGAAGGATGAAGTTGTGGTACGCGATCTGTTTTGGTGTCACCCAGATGTAATGAAGTTATGCAATGCATGTCATTTGGTGTTTTTCATAGATAGTACCTGCAAAACAAATAGGTACAGACTTCCACTACTTGACTTTGTTGGGATGACACCAACGGGGATGACATTCTCTGCTTGGTTTGCATATCTGGAGGGTGAACGTGTTAATAATTTTGTATGGACTTTGGAACAGTTTCGAGGTCTATTTTTAAGACGTAATCGCCTCCCTGTAGTTATTGTTATTGATAGAGACCTAGCATTGATGAATGCAGTGAAAACTGTATTCCCCAAAAATGCTTGGGAGTATGTCATGGATAACTGAGGTACTCTAGTTGATTGTCCTTCTGAACAGTAATTCCCTGAGTGCCTTCAGAAGTTTCAAATGGCTTGTTCACCTTGGCCAATGTTCGTTGACTATGTTAACGAAACATAGATTATCCCACACAAGGAAAAATTTATTACAGCCTGGACAAATAAGGTCATGCACCTAGGCAGCACAACAATAAATAGGTATTAAAATGTTTCATTTTTATAGTAATGTTTATTAATTCATGGAATTTAATTATTGTGTATGTTTACTGTTTTTTGTCTATTTCAAATGTAGGGTTGAATCTACTTATTGGGCTTTAAAAAGAGTGTTACATAATAGCCTTGGAGACCTGTGTAGTGTTTGGGATGCCATGAACAACATGATCACGCTGTAGCACACCCAAAATAAAGCATCCTTTGAAACAAGTACACATGTGGTTGGACATGTATTTAAAAAAACCTTATACAAGAGACTTCTTGGAATGATTTCAAGGTACGCTTTAAATAAGATTGCTGCTGAGTTTGAGCGTGTACATTATGCTGGCAACAATCCCTCTTCTTGTGGTTGTGTGATGAGAACCACACATGGTCTTCCTTGTGCATGTGAGCTATCTAGGTATGTTGTTGGTAGCATCCCACTTGATTCAATCCATATGTTTTGGAGGAGACATAGTTTTTCAGACCAAGGGTTATGTGAGGTCGAAGTTAGCATCAAGGAAGAGATGGAGACCATATCTAAAAGATTTGAGGAATTTGATGTTGGTGGTAAAGTTACTCTCAAGAGTGAACTTCGAGAAATTGCATACCCTGATCAAAAATCTATGTGTCCTCCTCCGTCAAAGGTCAACACTAAAGATGCACCGAAGAAATCAATGAACAGAAGCCAAAGATCCACAAAGCGTGATCCGTCTTATTGGAAGTATGTTGACGATTTTCATTCTGTTCAGAACAACAACTATTCAGTGAAACATAGTGCATCATCTTCTAACCCGCCAAAGCCACCGAAGCCAACAAGGATCATCTCGATGTTGGATCAATTTGAGTCATTTATACAGGGTTTCATTCACGACGTTGTGGATGTGAAAGCGGACAGTAACTGTGGATATCGGTCCATTGTTAGTTTATTAAGTATGGCAAAGATTCTTGGTCGTTGGTGCGTAACGAATTGATTAAAGAACTTGGAAAATGGTCGCATGACTACATCAACCTCTTCAGTGGCACGGAGAGATTTGAAGAATTAAGGTTGTCCCTACTTGTTGATGGGTTTTCCAAGGTATGTTGTTCAGGTTATTTTTTTAAGAACAAAATTTAAATAACTTACATGTGTATGTTTGTTTGATTCAGGTTAGTGTCAACAAGTGGATGGATATAACAGAGATGGGATATGTCATTGCATCATGGTATAATGTAATCCTTGTATCGTTGTCCCGACAACAAAGCATGACATTTTTTCCTCTTAGAAGTCAATCGCCACCAGATTCTTTTGTGCACCGCATGATATGTGTCAGTCATGTGTTTGGAAATGATTTTTTTTCAAGTACATTGAATATAGTTAGTCTCATTTTTAGATTTATGCAATCATTTGTATTCATTTGAGTTAATAATGTTTGTTCATGTACAACATGTTTATTTGAAAGACCGTTGTCCTTTACCGCCTCTAGCATTATTGTGGTCTAGGAATTGTCATCCTCAAGCAAAGTAGTGGTCAACTCCATATATTAGTAGAATGCAGCAGTACAGTAGCTTCAAGAAGTTGAAAAGAGACTATGTCGACCAAAATGAAGACTGAACATGCATCGTTGTTATGGACTGTGATACTTGTTTATCTAATTCTATTCATTATGTGATATAATGTTTTGTCAGACATTTATCCTTAATTATCAAGTAATTGTTGTGTTAAGAAATAAATTAGTTGGTGCAACTAAAATCAATTACCCATGTATGATACATCGTTGTCAAAATTGACAACACATAGTCAAATGCATGCATATTAAAGTTTGAGCGTGACACGACATTGACTGACTTGACAACACATTGACAGCTTGACATGACGCCATATTGGTTTAGTTGGAAACACAAACACGAAACATCTGCATGCGTCTCTATTTTTTAAAAAAACAAACTGAAGCAATGTTGGTGAAAACCATCTATATATATGAGACACAACAACACGCTAAAAAATCAGACGTTCTCTCCCAATTCTTACAACAAAGTATGGCATTTTTAGGAGAAACTAGCAGTCAGACGATTGTGAACTCAAGTTTGGGTTTCATTTTTCCAAATGGATCAAGTATTCACAATGATAGTGGTGTTTATTTTCAAACTTTCACTCCAGTAGCCATTCAAGTACCAAACCCTTGTGATTTTGCAATGCTAAAAACTAGAATGCACAATACCCTTCAGCTAATCGACAAACAATTTTTGGATGAAATTTACTACCGACAGTCATTCATAGATACATGTAACCAAATTCTCTTTCAATGTATGCAATTGAAAAATGATGACGATGTCAACACATTGTTAATGTGTAATCATCAATTTTCATGTGTTGGTTCGATTGAGTTATTATGCACCATTGGTAGAACACCAAATGGAATATTAAACTTACTTGAAGGCACTATGACCCCTACTCATGATGCGCTTCAGTATTACAACGGGAGGTGGAACATGCCACACCAAAACAACTTTGTAGGTTATGCGTTTATAGGAAAAAATCTAAAAAAAATTGACATTCCTTCAGGATGTACCATCGATGAACTGAAGGATTTGATAAAGCAAGTTGCACCTCAAGGGATTCCCCTTCATGGAATTCATGAATCACAAATGGTAAGGCGATTGTTTTTTCGACAACCAGGTCATTTTGAGTATTCAGACAAAGTTATCAAATTTGAAATTATTGAGCTGAAAACTAACAATGACGTGTTGAAGGTCTTAGTATAGTCTAACTATTGGAAACAATTTAGGCCAATAGAAATTTTAGTTGTTTTTACTAAACAAGTTATGGAAATGGAAGACGATGTGGCTGCGTCGCTATAGGATTGAATGCAAGTTTTATTTCTGAGTTTTTCATGCAAATTTTATTTCTTTCCAGCATGTTGAGGTGAATGTAATGTTTGAATGCAGATTAGAATGTCTTTTCTAAATATTTACTTAACAAAGTCAATTTTATCTCAAGGATAGTTTAATGCTTAACGCGAATTTCATCTAAAGGAACCACAAAAATAGAAATATGAATAAATATGTATTGTACTACAACTGGCCAAATAACTTCTTCCACCTTCTAATATCAAATTAGTTCATTCTTGATTATTTCCTTATTGACATGCGCAATTCACAACACGATGTTGAGGTGTAGACCCATAAAATCTTTCCATTTTCATTTTTTTTTTTACTGAAAATCTTTCCATTTCTTAAAAATATACTAGTTTGCAGGGCTTTAATATATGTAGTATAGTAGTATATTGTAACTCTAATATAATATATGGGGTAATCTATTTGCAAGAACAGGAGAGGAACAACGGAAAAAATAAAAAACATACCTTGAGTGGACGTTGGGCGAGGCGGGGGAGGGAGGAAGAAGGGGGAGAGGGAGGGGGAGGGGGAGTGGCGGAAGGGGGAAGGGGAGGTCGCGATGGCGGTGGCGGAAGGAAGAAGAACTCTATGGAGACAGCTGCAGCACTCAGCTTTCTAGACAAGTATAAACTGATTAGGTCGTCAAATGCATACACCCATTCACGGACATGCAAACACCTCTGTTCAACTTCCAAAATACAACTCCTCCACGACGCAAAACCGAAACTGAAAAAGGAACAAGTTCATAAACATTGAGCAAAAAATAACCACATTAGATGCGATTGTCTTAAACACTAATATGCAACATGTAACACTTACTAGAAAACTTGAAATCAAGGAATAGAAAAGCTCAAAATACACCGATTAAAAAACATAAAAAAATAGCACATAATGACGCGATTATCTTAACCATGAATATGCAACTAACAAGACTTGAAATCAAGGAATAGAAAGCTCAAAATACATACACCGATTGCAACGTTAAGAGGGTAAAAATTATGTACTAAGTAAGTAGAGAAAGATTGGAATAAAAAAAAAACCGAAGAGGAAAGGACAAGATTGTCTTGTGTGAGTGACAGTGAGTGGAGCGAGTGAATTGGCACACCTTAATTAAAATATAAAAAAACATATTGCAAAAGTAATCATCAATACATAGGATTATATTTCTAAGTATATATAAATCGTATAGTTTGAGGACTATGCCAGATTTATTTACAGGGGAACCAAAAGAGCTAACGAAGGACCACTCTACTTTTTGTGTCATAAAAATTGTATCAATTGAATTTAAATAATTTCTAAAAACTATAAAATGTCAACCTCATTTCTTGATCACGTTCGCCATGTGTAGTGTAACTAACTGCCAAATCATCCAACAAATTTTCCTACCTCAATGAAGGCTATATAAGGTTTATGTGCTACCAGGTAGCATTCAATTTTTTCGTCATCCATTTTCCTCATTCTTCTACTTACTTGAGCATTTGGGTGTTTGTAGGTGACCACCACCACCATCAAAATTCTCCTTACCTCTAACCCTGAAATTCAAGGGTTAGAGGTAAGGAGAATTTACTTGACATTTTTTAATTAACGTGTTACTCAACTAGGGAGCCAAGTCTAAGATGCAAGGAAGTGATCTTAAAGACTACATAACATGTACATAAGAATAAATAGAATCACTACCATTAATATTCACATTATTTTTTTATTTGTTCTGTTCTACTACTTGTACAACATTGGTAATCGCTACTAGAGTTAATTCTTTTTCCACTTTTTTTTCTTTTTTAAATCTAGATCTAGTTATGTTTTAAACTTTTTGATATTTTTAATCTTAAATTACTTAGAAGTTAGAATAATACATCTTTTTTATTTTATTTCTATTGTGTACATTTTTATGTTATATTTTTTATATTTCTTTTTTACGTCATCGTATTATTATTTATTAATTTTATCAATTTTGGAAGGTGTGTGATATAGAGTGCACAAAAAATAAAATAATGTAAAAAATAATTTCAATAAAAGTTATAACCAAAATAATGCAACAAATACAAAAATGTTGTCAAATACAAGACATAACATGATCTCTGAATGATCTGTGCGCTGTCTTCGTCGTGCCCTAACATTTCTATTTGAGGTGTCACCCGTAGAGATCCTGAGGCAATCTTCCATGATCTCGTGTAACTCTGTGCCTTCGGTGACCATCCTTAGGTTGAGCACACGCTCCAACCTTTCTGCGATCGCTTCACAACCTTCACAACCATCCTATGGCATTCATAAAAACACATTTATTACAACATTTAAAATAAATAACATTTTATAAAACATTAAAGCAACTATTCTTACCACTACATGTCTAGGGGGATCAGATGCATGTGACAGTCCACCTTCTGCTCCCACTGGAACCTCCGGTATACCTGGCTCGACGTATTCCTCATGCTGTGGGGCAGGTGGATGTCTGGGCTCATCACCTGCCTGGGTGAGTGTGACGAACGGATGAGATATCTAGAAGAACCACTCCATGTAATCTACAGATACCTGCCCAGGCACAACAAAAATCTCACCCGCAGCTACTAGATGGTCCGAGTAATGCATCCACCTGTCGTCGATATCCTCATATGACAAGGAGGCACTAACAGGCGGTGGAGGGATGGTTTGAACGTAGCCAAACTATCATACCACCCTTTCTGGTAGAACTGTGACCATAATAGGACCCCATCTAAGCTGGCCCTGGAAGCAAGAAATGAGGTCAAACCCCCTAACTCCTTGGTGGTCACCATAGGGCATCCAACACACGTCAGTGATCGTCAAAGCATCTAAACATGTCTGGTACAACGCTGCTGGTAATCCCTTCATATAAGCCTTCATCGTAAGCCACCGGTAGGCACGTGGGGATGTCTCATTGTACGCATCGTCAATGACGCAGTCATGGACACTAGAAAAGTGCTCATTTATCTAGCACTACAAACATGACATGAGAATAAAATCAATGTCAAATACACATAAAAAACATATTTACATCATAATCCAATTTAACATATTACAAACACAAAATTTACCTATAATAAAGTCAGGTACCTAGCAATCTGTCGTCTACTGCTCTGAGAAGCTTCATTTAACTGGTCATACATATGCACCAATGCGACAGCTCCCTAGGCATAGCTCCCACTCTCACCCAGGTCTCAAAAAGCCTATTAATGCACTACATTAACATGTGTTGCACTCTTGATAGCAAAAAGACTGCAACCAACCAAGTGGAGGAGATAAGCACGAGCTGCTACAATCCACCGTCCGGCCTCGCATCTCCTCAAATAGATATCCCCTAGCCACGACAGGCGTACATATGCCCCATGCACTCGTGCAGTCTCAGCTTTAGCCTCCTCACCCAAGACCTCAAGCAACTCCACCAACAAGACGACCGCCTCGTCCATAAGTAGAGGCTCGAAGCTCTGGAAGGCGCCTGTGATCGGCAGATGGAGGAGTGACACCACATCATCCAGTGTGATTGTAACCTCTCCTAACGGAAGATCGAAGGTGCTAGTCTCCCTATGCCACCTCTCCACGAAAGCGGATATAACTCCAGGATCGCCGGTGACTACTGAACACCCGATCAAAGGAGTTAATCTTGTGGTAGCGACTAACCCTGCAATCTCAGGCGCTGACCTCCCAAATTTCTCTACCTTCCTTTCGTGGGAGACCAGCTTCAATTCAGGATGTTCCTGAATTGAAGAACACATGATTCCAAATAACAGTATATCAAAAATTTGTTATCACAAACAACTCAACAATAACAAATAATTAACAATTAACTTTATGTAAAAATTATAATACCTCTCCACTCCATATGTTGTGTGCAACATGCTCGGCAAACAAAGTCAGCATTGATGGGTCCCGCGGCCCACCTGGGAATCCCTCAGCATCATCAGCAACTGATCCTATAGCAACATCACTAGCTAAGCCCTCTACTCGAGTTGTAGGTATGTCCGTAGTCATCAGAGGAACATCCTCAGTCATCTGAGGAACAGTCATATCAGCAACGTCCTCAGCAACAGAAACATGTACCCATTGCCTACAGATAGATGCGGTAGGCCTACACCGCCAGGGAGCATCATCTGCATGATGCTCATCCTGTCCACCCCGGCCTCTGCCTATACCCCTAATTAATGCACGACCTAAACCTCTCGTTCTAACCATGATCAACAAATCATGTATTTTTTTTGTCAAATTCAATATTCATATATTTATAAACCTACATAACCCTAATTCATTAGCCCTACATTATAAATCCTAATCACACTACCCTAAACACTACCGCCTATGCACTACATAAGCTAAACCCTAGACACTAAATCCTAACCTAACCCCTAACATCTAAACTAACCCCTAACCTAAATCCTAATCAGTAAACTAACCCTAACCTCAACCCTATCAACTAAAAATATCCCAACCAACTAAACTAACCCCAAGCCTCAACCCTAACCAATACATATCTACCATTTCTAAAACTTAATAACATAACACCATATGTGTGTGTATATATATATATATATATATATATATATATATATATTAAAACCTAACCCTACACCTAAACCCTAATGAATAAAATACAACCTAACAACTAAAATAAGCTCAAAGCTCAACCCTAGCCACTAGAATAAACCCTAACGACTAAACTAAACCATTAGCTCAACCATAACCATTAAAATAAACCCTAAACCCTAACCCCAAACCTCAAGCTCAACCCTTGGCACTAGAATAAACCCTAACCACCAACACTACCCCTTTACATATCTACCATTTCTAAAACTACCTACCAACAACATACCACAACATATATTAAACCCTAAGCCCCACACGAAACCCTAATGCCACCCCTAGCCGCTAAACTAAACCCTAACAACCACCCTAACTACATACCATCATATATATTAAAAACTAACATCTCAACTAACCCTTACGCTCAACCCTAACCCTAACATAAAACACTCCTCTACCCCCTAAGCTTTACGCCCTATGCCCTAACCACACAGTCAGTCCTAGGCGCCCTTAACTAAACCCTAGCCACTAACCCTAATTTCTATTTTGATACAAATATATTAAACATCAAAAACAAAAATGTTACCTAATATATACTATTTTGATGCAAATATATTAAACATCAAAATTTATTTCATACTCCATGCAATCATACATATTTTTTTCATTAAAAAACAAAACATACCTATCTTTAATACAAAACAAACAACTACAATTAAATTAAAAAAAATAACTAAATTATTAAAAAAAATTCAAATGTTCATACGGAAGAAGTTCTTTCGTATGAGTTTACGGAAGAACTTCTTCCGTATGAACCTATAAGCCATCATACGGAAGAAGTTCTTCCGTAAGCAAGAACTTCTGCTTACGGAAGAAGTTCTTCTATAAGCACAACAACAATTCCTATTCCATTTTTTCCCAACTACGGAATACCTAAATCCTGTATCCTACAACCATCTTCATCTAACCTACAACATCAAAGGCCATTAAAGGGGAGGGGAGAGACGTTGTACTAACCTCGATGGCGGAAAGGCCACAATGGAGCTCAAAAAAGGCACTGTAATGGCTGCAAGGGAGAAGAAGTTGTGCGGAGAAGAAGGAGACCAAAGAACCACACAAGAAGACAAAACGTAAAGGCTGGGTGCGCGTTTTTTAATTTAAATTTAACCCAAGGGCAATTTTGCCCATTCAGATAATTGTTGGGTGCACCAACAATGTTGTTGGGTGCACCTAGCAACACCCTTCGTTGACACATCTTTTGTCATGAGACTCAATATGTTTACTGCAATTTAAAATCATCATCTTTTCTATTAACTATAAGTAATATAGTATTCTATAAATTATATTCAAAAGAAGTTGTTTTATTGCACTCATATAACTATCTGATTAAATTCTTCAATCCGAATGCAAAAAAAAAAAAAAATCAATAAATATATAAAGTCCAAAATAACAAATTCAATTTGGACAATTGCTTTGTGCACCCCATGTTTTTTCTTGTACACCTGACATTTTTTGTTATTTCCAAAAACTACCCACAAAACACCCCCCCCCTCTCTTTATCCCTCTCATAATTCTCTTATCTCAAATAATTCTCTTTTTTCCAGGAACTACCCACAAAACACCAACATTAATTAATTTATCAAAAGTGTTGTTATAAGAGTGTTTTTCTCTTTTCTGTGGAAGAGAATTATCTCAGTGAAGATAATTATGAGAGGGAGAAAGAGATAAGGGGAGTGTGTTTGGAGGCGTAGTTTTGGAATAAAATTGAGAAAGGGGTGCATTAGTAGGAGGGAATAGAAATAACAATAGCCTTTAAAACAAATCTATTTTCGTAATAAATTTTTAAAAGAGACTCAAAAGGGTAATCACTCTAGTTAAATGCCTTTACTTGACTGAACTTCCTATTCGAATTGGATGATATTTCATATTTGTAATTTTTTTATTTGTTTGTTTCTAGACGCTTAGCCCTTCTAGATCAGGGAAAAAATATGCCCAATTTTATTTTTTTACTTAATTTTTCTTTAAAAAATCTATGTAACAAATTAATTGATATTTCAAGAAAAGGAATAAGTAAAATAAGCGATTTTTTTATATAAATTGAAATTGATAACGAATACAAAACATGGTGGCACTTGCTATTTTCACTCCCATTTTATACTAATATACTACCTCTTTTCTTTTCCTCTTTTTACCCATACAAAATGTACTCCCCTTTTTCTTTCTCCCCAATTTAATTAATTTCTGGAATATAACTCTTCTAGAATAACACACTCCCCTTCCACCCACTCAACATCCAGCAACCTGTTCTGGGAGAAAAACCCATCACTGACAAACCCGTCGTGGTAGGGACACCGGAACCCGAGCTTTCTGTCAATCGATGACTCAATTGTGGTGCACTTTGTGTGATCGAATCATAGACATGCATCAATCTCTTCAAAATCAACAAATTCAAACAAACATGGAAGATTGAGCTTGAGAGCTTCGTGGGAACAATCTCTTAGACTGAAAGACCAATTTTCCCACATACCAGATTTAATTTTGCCTACCCCTTTCTTTCTCTCTTCATTGAAGTCAAATAACGCGATGCAAAGGGAGATTTTCTCTTAGCATTAGGCTTATACCCCGAGTTTCTCCATCAAATCCATCAATTTATTAGCATCCCAGGCACGCCTTGAGTAACAAGAAACTGGATCCTAATACTGAAAGTGGCTAATTGGGGCATACAACCCTTCACCTGGCACCCTGCGTCCCTGCCTCCCCCAGCAAACCCTAGCCGCCATCAAGCCTCCATAACCACCGTGCACCCAACACCACGTGCCATTTCAGGATGACATCTCCACTAGTGAGGACTGGTGGAAAACCCTTAATAAATTTGGGGAGTGTGTTTTTTTCAGAAGAGTTATATGAGAGGAAGAAAGAGGGAAGTGTGTGTCTAGCAGGTAATTTGGAAATAAAAAATGAGAAAGGAAAGTGTATTAGTATAACAGGAGAGTTAAAATAGCAATTGCCATCATGGTTTGTTAGTAATTTTAAAATGTTAATTAGGAGACATTGTTAGGCATAAAGTTAAGGGACTTTAATTTGATGTGCTCGTTACGTGTCCTATTCTTAAATATAGTTTTTGGTTTTATAATTTTCGTGCAACTTTCATTTTCTCATTTTCGATTCACATTTGCGTAACTTTTTGTTGTACAATATTGATAATAAGGTGTATAACTTAAAAATTAAAGGGCAAGAGAGTGTCACGTGTAATATGTAAAGATGAAAGAATGT
Source organism: Glycine max (assembly GCF_000004515.6). Lineage (NCBI taxonomy): Eukaryota > Viridiplantae > Streptophyta > Magnoliopsida > Fabales > Fabaceae > Glycine > Glycine max. The sequence goes on along the minus strand of NC_038251.2, from coordinate 28,120,325 downwards.
GCATGAAACAAATATTTTTTTATAGTAGTTAAAACAAATGTTGACGTACAGATTGAATTTGCTTATATTAAATTAAATGAGCTTTTTAATGATTAGTTACGTGCCACAAAGATTCCGTTTCTTCTCAAATTATGATCCAAAGAGATGGTTCAATTTCTTTGTAGGTACAAGCTGGTGAAATCCATGTTGTAATAGTAAAGACCCCAAAGAATACCGAGGAGCTAGGTATGCCACAAAAGCCTAGCAACCCACAACAAAACAAGCTCCGAGGAACACGAACATGCATGCAAGTATCAACAATTGTAGCATTACACGGGCAATCACATGTTCTCTGTAGTCTATTGTGTCTCCAACATTAGTATTAGTATAAAATGAAAGTAAAACCAGGGCAACGGTTGCTGTCTCGCTTTGGGGTAGCTTATACCTCTATATTTAAAACATCTCTCTATTCTACTGTCTGGCTTCTTCGTTCGCAGTTTCTTTCTACCTGCCTATGGGTAGTTAGAGGCCCAGAGAGCGACCAAAGAAGACAGATAAAAAAATAAAAAAATAAAATAAAAAGAAGGAAAGAGCCAAATATTTTTGTAAGGCTTTCCTTCTTTCAGCATGGCCTCCGATGATATCTCATTTGAGGACCTCAAGAAGGAGAATATTGATCTTGTGAGTATAATAATAAGAATAAATTACACTAATTACTCGTGATGTTTCGTGAAGTTATATAATTTTTTTCTCTTTTAATATTTAATTTTCAGCATTCTCCCTTATGCATTAGTGTAGGGATATATTTTTGGCTGCTAAAAAGTGTATGAATAAAACTATTGTGTAATTTCACAAAATTTTAGGAATGATTCATGTTATTTGCTCTAGTAATAATGACAACAATAACTAATACCACAATTAATTTGTTTATTCAGTTTACAATTTGAATTTGCTCTTTCTTTCCATGACGTGTTACATTGATTGTATATGTGTAGGAAAATATTCCCGTTGAAGAGGTCTTTGAGAAGCTAAAGTGTACCAGAGAGGGTCTGACATCAGCAGAAGGAGAGAAGAGGCTCCAGATTTTTGGCCCCAACAAATTAGAAGAGAAAAAGGATAGCAAGCTCCGAAAGTTCTTAGGTTTTATGTGGAATCCATTATCATGGGTTATGGAATGTGCAGCTATCATGGCCATTGTATTGGCCAATGGAGGGGTAATTACAATTCTCTCATCCCATATCTCTAGAGTTTATTGAGTTGTTCTGTAATCAATAGGCTTCGATACAGTAGTCATATTTTGTCATAGCCATGTAAAAGAAAAGTATTCACGTTGGTCACTCTACATACAAATACTTACAATATTACTAATTATATTTTACAAATTTTTCTTATATGCTTTTTAACTGATATCGATATAATAAATAAATTGTATCATTTTATAGCATTTACAATGTCAATGACTTTGTTTTTTATAGATCCATTCTTTCTTTTGATTTAATTAGATTTTCATTTTATGTTAACTTTATATTAACTTTATAAATTGTATTATAGTCATGTTGCAAACAATAACAAAAACTTTATTTGCAGTTAAAAAAAAAACTTTGTTCCACCAGATAAGATTGAATACATAAATTATATGGTGTCATTCGACTTTGTTAAAAACTAAATATTCATATATTATTTACTATGACCTCTTTTAACAAGAGTAGCTGCAAAAGAGGAGGAAAGGGAAATGTTGGGGGCATTAATTAGAGCATTGTTTGATACATGTAATACAAAGTTGAAGCCTTATTCTCATGCATTAACTCAAGGTGTCAAAAATATTGTTTTCTAAAGCTATCATGCTTGTATTTGTTAATTTTTGGTATCCCTCTCCCCTTTTACATAAGACTAAAAATCATGCAATTTGCTATCCTTATTGGTGCCACCAGTGGCCATTTATAGTCATGTCTAATGTCTTTAATTTTTAAATCGAATTTTTGTATACATGTTTTTTGTTGTGTCTATGGTTTCTAGTCTCCAACAAATCAGTTAACTCAACAATCAGTTTAATATGACAGGGCAAGCCACCGGATTGGCAAGATTTCACCGGCATTGTGGTATTGCTTATCATTAACTCAACAATCAGTTTCATTGAGGAAAACAACGCAGGCAATGCAGCAGCCGCTTTGATGGCTGGTCTTGCACCCAAAACCAAGGCAACACACATTTGTTCAGTCATTTCAATTTCTAGAATACTAACGACACACTACTAACACTCTTTTTGACTCTCAGGTTATGATTTGTTCAAATTTATTGGAAATCACCGATTTTGGTGGATCCACTTATCATTTAATGATATTCTATGATGATTTAGAAATGAGATCCAATAAAATGAGTTATTTATAATAAATTTCAGCTAATCATAAAGAGTGTTAGAAAAAGAGTGCCACTAGAATTTCTGTTTCAATTTTCCATGTTGATTGGATTGCCATAGACTCATCTACAAAGTACAAACGTTCACTGGCTAAGAAAAAAATTCCAATGTTGTGTAGGTGTTGAGGGATGGAAAATGGAGTGAGGAAGAGGCAGCAATTTTGGTCCCAGGAGATGTGATCAGCATCAAATTGGGAGTTATTGTCCCTGCTGATGCCCGTCTCTTGGAAGGAGATCCTCTCAAAATTGACCAATCTGCCCTCACTGGTGAGTCCTTGCCAGTCACAAGGAACCCTGGTCAACAAGTCTTCTCTGGTTCCACCTGCAAACAAGGTGAAATTGAGGCTGTTGTCATTGCCACTGGTGTCCACACCTTCTTTGGTAAGGCTGCACACCTTGTAGACAGCACCAACAATGTTGGTCACTTCCAAAAGGTATCATATCATACATATCTTCAAACTTTAAAGGCCTAATTGGTTAAGTTTATCTACAAACACTTTTAGGAGAAGAAAATAATATAAGTTTTTCAATAAGCTAAATTAACTCATGCACAGGGCTAATTTGTAATAGTTCTCTCATCTTTGGAGAAGTTATATGAGAGATCATCTACAAATTAACTCATCCATAAGTTAATTTTTAATTTATGGAGAAATTTATTTAATATTTTTTCTTATTTTCTTTTACTAGAAGTGTTTCTGAATAAACTTATCCAAACAATCCCTAAAGTCAAGTGCTTTAAATTTTTTAAAAAATGAGATTGAGCATGATCCAAATTTGGACTAATTTTTTGGATTTGTTTTTGGTTGGCTTGCATTAGGTGTTGACATCCATTGGTAACTTTTGTATCTGCTCAATTGCTGTGGGCATGTTGATTGAGCTCGTTGTCATGTACCCTATCCAGAAGAGGTCTTACAGAGATGGTATTGACAACTTGTTGGTGCTTCTCATTGGAGGAATCCCAATTGCCATGCCAACTGTCTTGTCTGTTACCATGGCTATTGGGTCTCACCGCTTGTCCCAACAAGGAGCCATCACGAAGAGGATGACAGCCATAGAAGAAATGGCAGGGATGGATATTCTCTGCAGTGACAAAACTGGAACTCTCACCCTTAACAAGCTTACTGTGGACAAGAGCTTGATTGAGGTTAGTGACTCACCTACAAGATTTTATTTGCTCAAAATATGATAACGAAATAATACCACTCATTAACGAGCCTTTTATATTCAAAATCTTCAAAGATGCATAGAATTTGTTTTATTCCTATGTTTAATGAAACCTTTTCCTTGGTATGTTTATGGATTTCTTTTTCTTTTTTTGGTTTAAGACTACAGTATCCTGCATTTGCTTAAACTTATTATGTTTATGGATATTAAATAGAGTAATAACCATATGGCAAATGCTCATGTTAATGTTTATGGAGTTCAAAATGGAATGTTTTCATTAAAAATTGACATTAATGTACATATACTGTAATTTCCAATACACTTTCAATTTAAATTCCAATAAACCTTCTATTTTGAATTTCTTAAGGACATTGGTTAACAAGACGCTAAACATATTAATGTTCCATTAGTATTAGATTCCAATATCATCAAACAAGAGCTTCCTTGGTTCTAATAATTGATTGCTTGGAAATGCAGGTGTTCCCCACTGGCATGGACAAGGACACCCTTGTCTTATATGCAGCCAGGGCTTCAAGGACTGAAAACCAAGATGCCATTGATGCATCAATTGTTGGAATGCTAGATGACCGTAAGGAGGTACTATGGTTCACACTATTTTATGTTAACATGAAATAGAGTATGCATATGCAATTACTAAGTGGCTTAACATTGCAATTGGGATCTATTATGTTCTTTCAGGCAAGAGCAGGAATCACCGAGGTGCATTTCTTGCCTTTTAATCCTGTGGACAAGCGCACTGCTATTACGTTCATTGACAACAATGGTGACTGGCACAGAAGCAGCAAAGGTGCTCCTGAGGAAGTAAGGCTTTGTATATAAACATTAGAATTACCATAGAATATTTGTTGTTAAAATAAAGTGTTATCTGACTACCCATTTATGTGTATCAGATCATTGAACTTTGTGGCCTCAAGGGAGAGACTCTGAAAAAGGCCCACAAGGTTATTGATGAGTTTGCTAACCGTGGTCTGCGTTCCTTAGGTGTTTCTCGCCAGGTGAGTGAAGGGTATAAACGTTAAAAAGGGAAATTATTACATACTCTCGGCTAATCTTCACATGACACAACCAAATTTTATTAGTCTGGTGAAGATTAATAAGGACTGTAGACATGTGATGGTCCTAGACTATATGATAATTTCTCACATAATAAAAGGACATGAATTAATTCATTACTAGAAATAAAAAATGAGAAAATTCTAACAATTAAAGTGCACTATATTTGTTGTCAGACTGTTTCTGAAAGGACCAAGGAGAGTGCAGGAGATGCATGGGAATTCTTGGGTCTCCTACCCCTCTTTGACCCTCCAAGGCATGATAGTTCTGAGACTATTCGTCGTGCTCTTGAACTTGGTGTCAATGTTAAAATGATCACTGGTGACCAACTTGCCATTGGCAAAGAAACCGGTCGCAGACTTGGAATGGGCACCAATATGTACCCTTCATCCTCCCTCCTTGGTGAATCCAAGGATAATGCCCTTGCAACAATGTCAATTGATGAACTCATTGAGAAGGCTGATGGATTTGCTGGAGTCTTCCCCGGTATGGACATTACATCTATTTATGCTCAACATTGTTACTCAGGTTTAAATGATGGTTGTGGTAGCCTTTATTGTTGCCTTGCACTTAATAAACTACACAGGCAATTGTAATTATGAGATTGTCCTGACTTATACATTAAAAACATTGATATCTCAACTGTCATCTGATCATAAATTGTCATATATGATAAAATTATTGACTTTTATAGTATTTGACTAAAGATTTCTAATTAATTAACAATAGTATGATCCTATCAAAATTAATTGACAATGTAAAACCTTGATGACAACAAATTAAGAGAGAAATGAATAAGGTTAATAAGAAAAACTGATGAGATTTTCTACATGTGCAGAGCATAAGTATGAGATTGTGAAGAGGTTGCAGGATAGAAATCACATTGTTGGAATGACCGGAGATGGTGTGAACGATGCACCAGCATTGAAGAAAGCAGACATTGGCATTGCAGTGGATGATGCAACCGACGCAGCAAGGAGTGCCTCTGACATTGTCTTGACGGAGCCCGGACTCAGTGTGATTGTGAGTGCTGTGTTGACAAGCAGGGCTATCTTCCAGAGGATGAAGAACTACACAATTTATGCTGTTTCTATCACAATCCGTATCGTGTTTGGCTTCATGCTCGTTGCTCTGATCTGGAAGTTCGACTTCTCTCCCTTCATGGTTCTCATCATAGCAATCTTGAACGATGGAACCATCATGACCATCTCAAAGGACAGGGTCAAGCCATCTCCTTTGCCTGACTCATGGAAGCTTAAGGAAATCTTTGCCACTGGAATTGTTCTTGGAGCATACATGGCCATCATAACCGCAGTCTTCTTTTATGTTGTTCATGACACTAGTTTTTTCTCTGTAAGTAACACAGCCCCAACTTCAAAATTCACAAGCACAAATACTTTCATTTGCTTCCCGAATCTGATACCGTGCTTTTCGATGCTTGACCAGTACATATATGCAAAGTATCCAAGTCTAGAAAAGCTACTAAAATCTAATATAGCTACATATGAGACATAGAAGCATATATAATTTAGAAACATATCCCTTGTGGAATCTCTCCTCTTTATAGATGATCACAAGAAAGGAATGAAATTCAGATACTATTCCAATTTGTAGAGAATAGAAAGAGATTTATGATGGCAATGATTTATAATTTTTATTTTGTTTTAAGTAGAAGCATGGTTTAGTTTAAATTTGCAAAACTATACCTATATACTACACTTGTAATGTTTTGAGCATTGCTACATAGTACGAAATTTATCCTACACGAATTACACGAAAAGGAAAATGAATAGTGGTTATTTTTTTACGAAGTATTCATTGAAAATTTGAAAACATGCAATTTGGAATTTGTTACAAATCAACAGCTGTGCGGTTACACGAAAAGTACATTTGTACTGAATAGCATTTTCTTATTTTTGATGTTCTTTTATACATATCAAGATATGCATCATACATGTAATGTATGCTAGAATAATTTATCGTTGTATCAGATTCATATTGTATGATACACCTACTGTATCTATGCATCATTCAACACTACCCATTATAGAATCACCTCACGAAAGTGTGCTTTCTCTCCCTCTTTCAGAACATTTTTGGTGTCAGCCCAATTGCAGAAAGCGAGGAGCAGCTGAACTCTGCTCTCTACCTTCAAGTGAGCATCATTAGTCAGGCACTCATCTTTGTGACCAGGTCACGGAGCTGGTCATACTTTGAACGCCCTGGCATAATGCTCTGTGTAGCCTTCATTTGTGCGCAGCTGGTAAGTTTCTTTATACAAAACAATTTTTTTTTCATTTTTCTTGTCTTCAATGTGAAAATTCAAATTGGTTTTAACCAAGAAAGTGTTCTCAATTTATTAGGTTGCCACTGTCATTGCTGTGTATGCACATTGGGACTTTGCAAGAATCAATGGAGTTGGATGGAGATGGGCTGGTGTAATCTGGATCTACAGCATTATTACTTATATTCCTCTTGACATCCTCAAGTTTTTAATCCGCATGGGACTCACAGGCAGTGCCGGGGACAACATGCACCAAAACAAGGTTTAGAAGTATTAAATTGATACCTAATCTTCATTTTTTTTTTAATCTATGACATTCTTTTGTGAAAAAAAAAAACTGAAACACATCAGGTTCTCAAATTCAATAGTGACATGTGAACATTATTTTGTTCGGAACTTGTTCTTGATGAAAGCTATTTAATGTTGACAACAGAAGGATCCACATGTGTTATTTGGTTGACTACTTATATTCATACATTCTCACTCACTTTTGTCCTACCTTTCTCCTACTTCCATCTCATTCTCTTCTTATGTCTCACTTCATTTTTTATTACCTTGTGTTTGGATGGAGCAATTTAGCAGGGGAATTCATTTTTTCAAAGAATTTAAAATTATTCATGATAAAATAGCTTGTTTGGATAGAGTATTTGAAAGGAGATTTAATTTCAGGTATTTTTATAAATCATTTTGATTGACTAAAATAGTGGGATTTCAAATTCTCTCAAAAAATATAGAATTTGAAATTCTTTTTTTGGAGATACTCACTCTAACTCACGTTCATGCTCGCGACTCTTTTTTGCTCAACACTCACAACTACAGGTGACCAAAGTTTTTACGGTCGATATCGACATAAGTTGTTTTTCACTGACATTGGCCGAAGTTTTTCTGTCAGAATTTTTTTGTATGATGTCAACCAAAGTTATTTTTTGTCAATATCGACTAAGATTTTTTTTAGATGATGTTAGTTATGGTTATTTTCTCATTGACGTTACTCATGGGAAATTTTTGCTAATGTCGGCCAAGGATTTTTTTTGCCGTTGTCATCCAAATTTTTTCAGTTGATGTTGACCAATGATTTTTTTGGACAACATTGGCTAGATTTTTTCTACTGACATCAGTCATGACTAATTTTTGAGTAAACACTTGTTAGGGTTTTTTAGCTAACGTCAGCTAGGGTTTTTCGGCCAACATCAGCCAAAGCTATTTTTAGCCAATATCGGTTAAGGTTATTTTTTAGCCGATGTTAGCTAGGGTGTTTTGGCTGATGTCAACTAGATTTTCTTAGCCGACGTCAGTTAGGATTTTTTTGCTGGCATTGACTAGGGTTTTTTGGTTGACATCAGTCAGAGCTATTTCTTAACCACATTAGCTAGGTTTTTTGGTTGATGTTGGCTAGGGTTTTTTCTGCTAACATAGGCTAGGTATTTTTTACCAACATCGGACATGACTATTTTTAGTCGACATCGACTAGGTTCTTACAGTCGACATCCACTAGAGTTTTTTTGGTCGACATCGGTTTTATTTTTTAGCCCACATTAGCCAAGGCTATTTTATATCCGATGTTGGGTAGGGTTATTTGCCCAACATTGGTCAGGGCTATTTTTTTAGCCAACTTCGACTTGGAATTTTTTGGCCAATGTTGACCAATGATGTTTTTTGGTCGACATCGGGTAGGTTCTATTGGTCGGCATCGACCAAGCTATTTTTTAGCCGATATTGGTTAATTTTTTTGTCAACACCTGCTAGGATTTTTTAGGCCGACGTTGGCTAAAAATAGCCTTGGTCAATGTCATTCGAAAAGACCCTAGCCGGTGTCGGCCAAAAAACCCTAGTCGATGTTTGTAAAAAAAATTTAGCCAACATCGACTGAAAAATAGACTCAACCAACGTTAGCTAAAAAATAGCTCCGACTGATGTCAGTTGGCAAATATTCCTAACATACTTTGACAAAAATAATCCTATTTGATGTCGACAAAAAAATAGCCTTGGTTGATGTTGGTTTAAAAACATCACTGGTTGTGGTCAAGCAAAACAACCCTAGTTAAAATTATTAATATTTTGTATTTATAAATTATTAAAAATTGAAAATATTTTTTAATTAATATTTCAAAATTAGATTGTGTTTATTTTCTATAAAGTTTAATATTAAAATTTCATCTATTTAAAATATAAAATTAAAATTTTGCATATGGAGGAAATTGAATTGCTCTATCCAAACAAGAATTTAAAATGGAAGAAATTTGAATTGATTTATCCAAACAAAGCATTTGAAAAATAAAGAAAATTAAAATCAAAGCAATTCAAATTATAAGCATTTCAAATTCCTTGAAAATTTGAAATTCCTAATCCAAACACAAGGTTACATCACTTGTTACATTTATCACTTTTTGTCTCTACCTTCTCTTTCTGTCTTCTTGGCCTTCTCTTCTTTCACTCGAATCAATCTCAAAATGGTGTGGACGTATATAATTTTCCCATTTGGTTTGAAAACTTGATAAAAGAATGCCATAACTTAATAAAATAAAAGGGAAAGGGAAAACATAGGTCAAGTTTTTCTACTTTTGGTTATTTTTAAAACTACTAGACTTGTTTGAGAACAATATTTTTTCAAAAAAAATTATATTTCCTTTTTAATTTTTAAATAAAAATACAACATGTCTAAGCTATTTAGATTCCCAAGTTGTCTTTTGGACTACTCATACTCTTTCTTCAATTTCACATCTTCAACTTCAATCATCAATGTGTGTATCGACCTAGATTGCATTCACAAACAATAAAGACTACAGTAAAGGTGAAAGGGAAGCCCAATAGGTTGTGGCTTAGCGCAGAATGCATGGTCTTCAAGCCAATGAAGTCCCCAAGAACAATAGGGTATTTATATCCTATACCTCTTAACATACTCCAATAGACAAAAATACCACTTTACAAGACACTCCCATTTCAGAACAACTATTTTGGAATAGGGTTATTTTCTAGAATAAATATTCCGGAATATGGATTTTCACATTCCAAAATACCTATTTTGGAGTAGGTTTCTACAATCCTTAATCTATTCCAGAATAGCTATTATGGAATATGATTTTGGTGTTTTAGAATAGCTATTATGGAATAGGATAAGCATTCCAGAAAATTATTCCAGATTGTTATCATGGAATATGAAAACCTATATTTTGGAAAAGTATCTTATTCTCGAATAACCGATCCAGAATAGGTGACAAGACCCCCAACCTCAATTGTGTGTGATTATGGTGGTGTGTGGTGCGATGGTGTGTGGCACAATGGTGCTATTTTGATTTGACATTTTGTGATGATGGGTGATGTGTGGTGTAGTGGTGAGCAGCACAGTGGGCGATGTCATTATTAGAGAATGCTGGAGGGCGGGGTGGAGGTCAGTGCAAGGGTGGAGGGTCGATGCGTGAGAGAAAGAAGACAAAAGAAAGATGGCGGAGCATTTTTTTTTCATTCACTTTCTTTGAAAGGTGCATGATTCAAAATGGGGGGTGCAGGATTAATGCTAAACAATAGCCATGAGCATTCTAAAATTGTTGCGCATGCCAAAAGATATGCTGAGGTTTCTAGGTCAAGTACCCTAAACTTTGACTTTTTTTTTCTCATTTTCCTTTAATGTACAATTGTGGTAATAAAAATCATACCTAAATATATAACTATATCCAGTACAAAAGCTTTACTATCTAGCAAATTTGATCAATTATATAACTATAAGAGACAAATAGATACATTTTTTAGTGTAATTATAAAAAGTACATATTCATTTTTAAATATATTAAAACATTTATATAAGAATAAACAAATACATTATGTATACCTTTAATTTATTGTGAAGTTTACTAATGAGACAATCAATCACTTCATATACAAGCGGATATATTCATTGATTTATTAACAATTTAAGTCAATTTCATAGGTGAAAAAATTTATTCAGAAATTTTTATTAAATATAACCAATACTTAAATTATTGAATTATATGGGTATTACTATAATAAAATTTAAATTTATGATATTAATTTTAATTAAAATTAACTAACTTAGCTATTTTTTGTTGGTCTTGATATGCTAGTTATTTATTTCTTTTATACATTAATACAAGTCTAATAGAAAAGAGATAAATTAGATGTATAAAATAATTTTGTATAATTATGTTGACACTTTAACATTACAACTACTTTATTAAAATATTTATTTCTCTTTATCTTACTCTTTCTATCGCATTATATTATCCATTATACATACATGTACTTTTCTCTCTTTTTTCCATTTTGCTCGCTAAGTGTCAACTAATATGTTTATTTTCATATATCATTTTTCAATATTTAATTTTATAAATTTTAGGCGAGGCATAATTTTCTTTTACAAAATATTAAATGCAGTTTGGAAAAAAATTAGAGAAGCCATGGCCTCCATGTCTCCCCTCCTTTTGCCTCTGCATGCACCTATCCCAACCATCCCACTTCTAATTCGATCCTAGTAATTTACCCTAAACTTTGATAGAATTATGCATCTTACCCATATATACAAGAAAAATGACATATACCTACAGACAAAAACTGTCACTATAAATAAAAAATTTGTAGGTAAATGTATGATAGACTTTGTCCTACGGACGTTTCTTCTGTCAACTTTGAGGGAGGGTATAATGACGACTAATTGTGTGTCACTATAGGTTTTACCTACTATGTATAATGTGTAGGTAAAAGTCATTAACTTCTACTTACAATTCCTAACTGTAGGTAAAAAGTCTTTAATATGTATCTATCATCTTCAACTGTAAGTAAAAGTCATTAACTTTTACTTACATTTTCTAACTGTATGTAAAAGTCTTTAATATGAACATCACTTGAGACCGCAAGAATCTTCTTTCCCATTAACCGATGCCACAAAACTGCACTGTTTAGAAACAAGGCCAGAACCTAGGATTAGATATGTTCAAACATGATGTAATAATCACTAGAAATCTTCAAGTAACCTTCAAGGAAAAAAAGTATTCGCTTTTCGTTTGTTGCAATTTTCAATTAGTACTTACCTGTAGTAGTCAGGATTGGGAGCAAAGGTGGTGGTATTGAGAAGGCCATAGTTCCCTCCAATTAAAGTCTGCCTGCTATAGACTTTAGTGCTGTAGCAGGATGCTATTCCAAGTTGATCTAAGTACCTGAGCCATTTAAATTTCAAAACTTACAATAAATCACAACCAATTTTATATTTAGCAACATGTTTTGCTAAATATAACAGAAAAAAACATCATAATACATCCTTTAGAAATTAAAAAAGAACAAAAACTGATGGAAGGAATGGACAACCAATTTTACTCACCAGAAGTTGTTTAGAAATCTGTTAGAAACATGATTGCCACCACTGTTGTATGCCCCTCCAGCTTCTCCTACCCATGCAGAAGACCAAGGACCATATATTTTAATGGTTTCTGAAAGATTGCTGAAAATTGATTCCACCCTGCTCAAGCGCTCAGGATCTAGAATCTTCCTTTCAAGATGCTCATCACTATCTGAAAGAGAAATCAACTTAGAAACACTGATCAGGAATGACAGACAATAGTATTTTTCAAGCAAGTGAACAAAGTATATCACCCTTGGTACAAGATAAGCTGATAAGGTTAAATATTGAAATGAATATATTATATATCAGTTGCCAGTGCATATCTTTCAATGCAAGGAAAAAGTAAGCACTTATGAGAAAAACAAATTAAACAGAAATGATCAGTATTAAAGTATATGATGGGATAGCTCAACATGGCACAATTTCATGTTGGCATTCATATTAATGTAAACATCTTTCGGTAGCTTTGAAGACAATCAAGGAGATGGGAGGCTAAGACGTATCTCTACATAAATTAGCAAATCCAACCTTCATATATTATCTCTCCAGATAATATCAATTTTTGTCAAAAGAGGCCTTTCATAGTCTATTTTAGCAAACTCTCTTGCAATTATATGGTTTTTCAGACATGACAACATTTTCTTTTTGAATGTAATATATAGAAATGGAACAAACAAATATGAAAATAAACATCATCATCATGTTAATGAAAGAGAAGCAAAAACCTACCAATTAAGCATGACTTATTGCCTCAACTGATTTCATGCCAGTGTACCACTACTCACAAGAAATGAGAATAGAAACAAAGGAAGGATTGTCTAGATATTTTAGACTATCAAATATTTGGTAACAAAGCCTATATAGTAGAAAGAATTAAGTAAGTGACAATCAAACCTGGCCCAAATTATATAAATGATGAGTCAGAACATTGATTATGCCTGAACCCGAAACCTGAAGAAGCCTTTCATACCAATATTTTTCATAAAATCCCCCAGGTTCGACAAGTGAAGGCTTGAACTTGGAGCTCTCGTATAACGTGCTTAGAATTTGTTTAAGCTTTATCAAGTCTTTCCCATATTGTGCAACACCAACACTTGCACCAATGCCCTTACCACTCAACTCATTACCTACAGCACCGGATGCAAGAATAATGTTAAAACAAACAAAAATGAGCATAACAAAACTTAAGAAATGTAAAAAATTCCTAGAAATTCACCCCGTAAAGAACACTTCAAGAAGGGTTAATTCTTTGGATAACTTCTAATTAATATATGTTAGTAATGATATGTGTAGACTCACATATTGAACAAAAACATCTTACCATTATGCACTAATGAGATAAGAAAATTGTGGAATCTATGACAGGTTTGCTGCTATCACTCAGCTGGTTCATCATGAAATGATACTACAACTTGTGGCCTTGTAGTATAACTGCAGTAAAGGATAAAAGAAAATTTTCTAATAGATTTTCTGAAGCTACATTATTGCAAAACCTGTTAAATTAGCACTACCTAATGATTAGTCATGGTTAAATTGTTAAGTAGAAACCAGAAATTAAAAAGACTAAAAAGGGAATATTATGATAGTCTAATTTTCCCGAAATGGAAAATAATAATACTCATAACTATTTACAAAAAAATAAAATGAAATGAATATTATGATCCCTCATATTGATAATTTCAAAACATAAGTTAGCACTAGTTAGTTGATGGTAACAGTGAAGAGCAACATTTGTGTCCCTATCATGATCAATAGTGTCCAAAACAACTTTATTATACCAAAAGGCAACAACAAAAATTGAGAACTGCTTCTCAAGATTTTGAGCATTGCAAAAGCACTTTCAAAGTCAGAATTCTTATTATTATGTTGACAATAACTTATATAAAAGTTTCAAATTGAGAAGTTATTATGACCACCGAACTTTAATTCATAAATTGGAACCTCCATCAACCTACCACAAACCAGTAAGAATCCAATCAAAATCAGTACCACAACAAGAAAACTCAACCAAACTATTCAAGAAATCAAAAGCTACGTATTAAGCTATTCATTAACCTTCGGTATAGTTAAAGTAAATATATTCGGGATGAGAAACCCTCCGTTTTGAGGTGGCGCGGAATTTTGGTTCCCATTCTCATCTTCCATGACAACCAGTTGAGTAGAATATGATTTTCTAGAAATGCTGACCTCAACACCTAGAATTGAACCCTGTGAAATTAAATCTGCAACACATTAAAAGCATTACTCAAATTAAATAAAACAAAACCTCCATGATTACTTCTAATAGAATTATTAATTACCACTATTAAATTTAAACGAAAGGAATCCTTCAAAAAGAAATTATATGTGTACGTGGTGGCTCACGAGAACAGCGATGCGGCAATCGCAGGAGCGGCTTCCCAAGTAGTCAAAAGTGTTTGTAGGCAAATGTCATTTTTCTTGTGGTGTATCAATGTTTACTCGTGCTGCACTCACTTCCTGACCTTCTGGTTTGTGATTCTTGACATCAAGAAAAATTAAATGCTTGATTACATTCAGCATCCCTATAATTTAAGTGTGAAAGAACTAATTCAACACATATCAAATAGAAACAGTGAGGAATTAAGATATATGAGCGTATAATAATATTTGCTTGACCTGCAGACTCTAATTAATATTTAATAATAATAGCTTTCTAATTTACACTGAAAATGAGGACAACGACTAAAAAATGCAACATGCTCCCTGAATGCAATAAGCTCTTGAGGACAAATGCAACAAGTTGTCAAGTCAAGTCAACCAGCACCCAACACTCACATGAAGTGTGACATTTTGAACTTGACACAGCAACTGATATGGAAGATTGGGGTAGTTTGGAATCTGTGATGTTGTTGTTCTTCTAGTAGAAACTGCCACCTGTTCATATTCAAATAAAAGGAAACAATATGCTTCAGCAAACCAAAACAAACAAAGTCATCACCTTAGAATCTTGGCTAAATATTGAAAAGAAACTAATGAGTTAGAGATTAAAAGAAGCAATGTAAGAAAAATTATTAAGACATGATGCTGCATTCAAACACTCACAAGTCACAACCCAATTCATCAACACTAGTTTGCAATTTTAACTTCATCATATAGATTCAAACATCACTCAATAATGCATTACAAACTACAGAACTTACAAACCACAGTACCATCAGCTTATCCTAACGTTTCACACAAAAAACACCGAAAACAAACTATATTAATTAACTCTAGAAATACGATTGCTCTGTCAATCAATCGGTCGAAGCATCATGAACAAAAAAAACAAAAGCCAATAACATACTTTGTTTCCATCATTATCCTTATCATTAACCTTATATACTCAATCAATAGTTGAGATATGTACTTGGCAGAGAATACTGGAGAAATTTTGATGATCCTAAGCAGCAAACGAGTTCCTCTGTTTGTTTTTTCTCAGAAACAAAAAGCGAGGCAACAGAACAGAGTTTACGATAAGTTATTATGGAGAAAAAAATGTAAAACGAAGTAGAAAACAAAAACTGAATCGAGATGCTGGTTGGACCAGCTAATGCTGATATATTTTACATTGTGGATTATCCTATTCCAAAGTCACAAATAATCATTTTTTTTCATCTTACCATTTAATTTTTATTAACTTTTTATATTTGGTTTAGGTTATTAAGAACTTGATTAGATCATTTAAAATTTAAGCAAAGATAGCAATCCATATGATCTAAATTATAAAAATTAAGTTAACCCTTAATTTTCATCATATGTTAGACTGGTTTATTTTACAAGATAATTAGGAATTCCAAAAAATAGTTTCTCTCCTCTTCTGAAATTTTTTTCATTCCTAAACATGCATGCACGAAACTTTAGATATATAGAGATGTAGTGATGCATTATCATGACTTCTTTCTTTAAAAAAAGGAGAGTAATATATTAAAAAAAACGGAAGAAAGCTGAATAGAAGCACAAGGGATGCCGTGGTTCAGCATACATAGTCTCTTACATATATGTTCCCATAAAGAGACAAATAAAAAGTGATGGCCCAAATTTTTGGTATCTACAATGTAAAATATATCAGCATTAGCTGGTCCAACCAGCATCTCCCCTGCATTTAAAAATTGATGGCCCAAATTTTTGGTATCTACATGCTAATGTAACTGTTAGAATTGATGGCACCTATAACTACATGCTAATGTAAAATATATAAAGAATTTAAGCTTCCAATAAATCTTGATATCTACAATGACGTACGAAATTCAAATCAATACCAAAATACGGTTGTTATATTATCCACAAATCCACATCATCATTACTAGCCACAAACACGAGTCACAAGTTCATGAGAAGAATACAACGGAATAGTAGCCAACCTTTCAAAGCAAGGATTCTAGAATTTGGATTCATAAGAGCGGAATCTGCCGTAATAGGCCTCCTCAAAGGCTGATTCGGCATGTTCATATCAATGATAACCACACTATTCTGCGGAGCCGTTTCTCGAACGCATATATACTTATCAGACTCCATCGTCACATGCGTGAAAGTGATGAACTGCGGATTTATGTCAATGCTTGGCAACTGCAATCACAAATCACATCACTCTCACTTCACAACACACGCTAACTCTAAAGTTTAGGAAAAACACAAGAAACATCTAGATCTATGCAAACTGAAAAGCAAGAAAGTAAAGTAGTGCAGTGAATGAACTTCGTAATGGCACCGATCAAATCTATCGCGGAATACTCAATTCGGGAGAGAGAGAAAAAAAAACAGAATCTAGTAAAGCATGATAGTTATTATTCTACTGCTACTTATCACAAGATAGCAGGTTTTGTTGTAGTTAAGTAGCGAAGTGGAGTTGCGAATTGAGCTAAGGAAATAGGGAGAAAAAGGAAGAGTGCGGAGAACTCACGGTGAGAGCTTCTCTCATGGCGATCGGAGCGTTGGCAGCCGCCATGACGGCTTGGATAGGAGAGTGAGATCTGCGGCGGCGAATGAATTGGAAGAAGAAGAGTCAAAAGAGTGATCCAAATCGGTGCGAGATCTGGAAGCAAGTTGGACCCTCTAAAGAGAGAAGTGAGAGAGATCTACGGGGGAGAAATAAACTCTTAAAATAATTATTTTAATATATTTGTTTTATTGTATTTTACTTACACTATTATTTGTAGTAGAAATTTTTTAAATTTTATTTACACTAATAGACTATAGGTAAGTTTGATAGGATTTTACCAACACTAAGTAATCGTAGGTATAAGTTTTTTGAAATTTTACCAACACTAACATCTATAAGTAGAAGTTATTTTGAGTTTTACCTACATCAAATAATAGTAAGTATAAACTTTTGAATTTACCTATGACAAACAATTGTAGGTATAAGTATTTTTTGACTTTTACATACACTAATTTATATGTGTAGGCAAAAGTCTCTGTAGGCATATGTCATTTTTCTTGTATTATATAATGATAAGAGAAGTGCTAGGAATATACTCATTCAAACACGTTCTTTATTGGTTAAAATATATTAAAAATTATAAAGACAGAATAATTAAATATGATATAAAATTCACAAAATTTTATAATTTTTAAAAAATTTCAACAATTTAAAAGAATGTGGCAGAAACAGTTATGAATTGAAAAACAGCTCCATGTGCTGGCGGTGAAGTTGTTGGATCCAACTCAATCATGCTTATGTGGATGTTATCAAATTTTGCAAGTTGAGAGAGCGACACTCACTCAAGGGACACATTGAATTGGTTGTGAAGTTGAAGAGTCTTGACATTGACACCATCCAACAACACTACACAATATTTAAAAAAGACTAGGGATGGAAAATTAATGAGCCGATTCATATTTGTAAAACAAGCTAACATAGGCTATTCGTGAAGGTGTGATCATGCATATGCTTTAAAGCGAAGATGAATGAATATACTTTCACTCATCTTTAGCTTATTAGCCTCCTTTTTCTCCTATAATCTAATCTATTGTCCTTCTTTAAAAATTGTGGTAAAAACTGAGAATTGGTTTCTTCATAGAATTTATGAAATTCATTAATAGACATTTTATTCCCTTTTTTTTGAGAGGAATTCGTATTAATACTTAGCACAACGGTGGTATATATAAAAGAATTTTAATAGGTTTAAAAATACCATAGTAGGCTTATAATGAAGGATAAATTTTAATTAGTAGACGACTTGTTATTATGAAAGCAAAATAAAAAAATGATTAAAATCATATATTTATTATATAAATATAAAAAATTATGTAATACTATTTATATATACTAATTGTCTAGCCACTATATATTCTGCATTGCATTCTGTTCCCAAATTTTTGGAATTCCAATTAGTCACCTCTTTCGCTATGTTTCCTTGCCCCTAATTACCACCGCCAACATCCTTTTGTGCACCTCCACACTCCAGCTACCGCTCTAGTGTTTGCATTTTACACAGCTACCACACCGGTGTGTGACGCCTTTATTCAAGACTAAGGTTCTCTTTGAGCCCTTCCACTTCGTGCGTGCAGTCTCCATGATGAACATTGTCACACTCTATGTCACTATTTGGTAGCCACCCTCTCACTCCTTTTTTCAACGTGTGACCTCCAACCACAGTCACCTGTTTCTGGTGACCGCCACACCGTCTAGCGTGCAGCCAAAGGAAATAGGGGAAAACCAACACAAATAAAGAATCAATGGAGCTAAGGGGAAAACACTTGCACTATGGATGTCTTGGGTTGAAGTTTGGGACCCTGGGTCTTTGATCTCTGCTTCTTCTCTTTCTTGCTTTTCTCTTCTTCTATTCTTCTCCTCTTCTCCTTCTCTCTAATTTTCTTTCTTTTCTTTTTCTCTCACTAACTCTCATATCCTTCTTCCATATAAATCGTGGGTGTGTCTGGGTCTCTTGGGCCTTGGCCTAACTCGGCCTTTGGCTCCCCATTTGAGTTCTATTCTTCTATCCTCGTCAATTCCTAATATAAGATATTTATTTTTAATAATGCTTAAGGGTATCCTTTAACCATTAATTATAAAAACGTATCCTTAAAAGGTATCTTTTATTAATATTTCTTAAGTCCATAAATTTAGGATGTTACATGAATCATGGTTATAGGCCCTCCAATGGTAATGAGTATTATCTCATGTATCACAATATATTAAGTCTTTCAACTTAATGAACAAAACACATGTTTACCCTAGGTCATAGCTGAATGACATTTCTCAAAATAAACAAAATTGCACACCTCATCACACAAGTTTGCTTTTAAATAACCTTTGTGAAAAATTTGTTTCTTCAAGCATTGGACAATAGTCTTTTGTTTCCAACAAAACTTTTTTTTTTCATTTATTGGACGATACCTTCAATAGCTTGGTTTTAAGCATATCTTCCTGTGAAAAACTTTTCTTTGCGAAAAAGTTTTCATATTTATCTAATGCACTATTCAACCTCTCTTTTATGAGATATCTGTTATTTAACTTGGCATCAGAGCTTAACCTCTCAGGTTGAATATTTAACAGTATAGAGGAAAAGATCTAGCCAAAGAAAGAAATGGAAAAAGATATGCTACCAGCAAACTACCGTTGTTCAAAGGAGTCAAGTATGACTACTAGAAAGAAAGGATGATTGCATACTTCAAGTCCACACACACTGATCTATGGGACACTATAGAAAATGGATTCTACATTCCATACGTTGTTGAGCTAAATGAGATCGATCCCAAGAAACCAATGGACGGATCGGAAGAGCAAAATCATAGATTTTTGCTCTACTCCAAAGCTTGAAATGCTCTATCGTGTGCCTTTTGAAGAGGAATACACCAAGGTCTACAACTTCAAAAGTGCAAAGCAAATATGGGACACACTGGCCATAACATATGAAGGGTCATCATAGGTAAAGAAGAACAAGTTAAGTCTCCTCATGCGTAAGTACAAGTTATTTACTATGTAGGAAGGTAAAGACATACAATGTATGTTTGGAAGCTTTCTATTAACCAATTATTTTGGACTACTACCATGGCGAAAGTGAATAGTTTGAAGTCTAGAAGCAGTGTAGTACTCTTTCTACCACTATGTTAATACAGAAAAAATGGTTTCAAACCATATTAAATGAACTAAGATCTATAGGTATAACTATTGACAAAATTTTGAGAAGTATGTCTAGAAGGTGGGGACCACAGGTTACAACTTTGAAAGTTCTAAAGAATCTCGACATGATGTCCCTTGAAAAACTTGTTCGAAACTTAAAGGTTGATGAAATAGAATTTCAGCAAGTTGCAGGAATCCTAGAAAGCAAAGAAAGTTCCATCATCCAAGGAATCCTCATCTAGATCATCGTCCAAAAACGCATCTAAAGCACTGAGTCTAGACAACTCTTCTGATGAAGAATTTGATGAGGATGATGAGTTGGCTTTAATATCAAGAAAGATTCAAAAGATGTGGAAGAACAAGAGTGGGTCCAGATGGAGGAACTCCTCCAATAAGGTATTCAAAGATAAGAAAGACAGAGAAAACAGCACTATAATATGCTACAAGTGTAAAAATCCTAGATGCTTCAAGTCAGAGTGCCCAAAAATGAAGAATTCTAAGGACAAATACAAGCATTACATGTCTAAGGACAAGAAAAGTCTCATGAGCACTTGGGAGGACCTGGACAACACCACTTCTAATGAAGAAGGAGAAAAGGAAGCCAATCTATGTCTAATGACCAAAAAACTTCTTAAGGATCAAAATCAGAACAAGAGGAGGTAGATCTCAATGACCCTAAATCATGAAAACAAGATTATCGTGAACTACTTTTGTAACACACTGAAAATTACAACTTAATCAGTGTGTGTATTTAGTCCTTATTGAGTAATTTCATGTGTTTGATTTGACTATGGGCTATAATTTTATTTAAAATCACAATGTTGAGTTCTTTTTTCTGTGAGGGGTAAGTCCTTAATGAATTTCTTCCTTTGTGATTGCTTACATTTTAGCGTTTGCTCGCAAATTATTTTGCGTATGATAATTTGCAATTGATTAAATCTTTTTTTAGAAAACAAATAATTAGATATTGGGAATTTCCTTATTTATATAAATAAAGAAACTTCTTAAGTGGTAAGTTTATTAAAATTAGTTTATTGGTTTTATTTATGAAAGTTAACAGAGAAATGTTTTTGGTGGAAGAAATTTATTTTCATAGTGTAGGGTTACACTGTGTAAATTAATTACACAATGTAAACCACTTTTTAGCCATCATTGCATGGAATCTACACAAACATGGATGATCATGCTTGCACCACCCTCACCCAATCACAACACACTCACCATTTCAACACTCCACTTCCCTCCCTCTCTGTCAAAACTCACAACCACTCACTCCCACACATATGCACTATAATGACCCACCTCGTCACTACGATATCACCACTCTAAACCGCTAGAAAATTTTCTATTTTTAGATGAAAACTCTGTTAATTTGCTTATGAAAAATAAAAGTAATTTTTTTTCGGCATACATTCACCAAACAACGCACCATTACTTAAGTAAATATATATATATATATATATATATATATATATATATATATATATATACACACACACACAGGAATAGTAACTCAGAACTCATCATACACATAATGGAAAAAAATTTGTTCATACATATAATTAAATTTGTGATTTACATCTTCAAATCAAAAAAAGAGTTATGGGACCAGCTATGGAAGAGTTGATTAACAAAACACAACTCCCTCGGAAAATAATCCCAACGTCATCACGTTGGCTCAGCGACTCCACAAAAGAATCTCACTTCTCGTCCTCTATTGCTATCATTCTGCTCCCACGAACAAAGGTTCGCAATCATCACAGGTACCAACCACACGGTACAAAAATTGCGAGGGGTGAGTTTATTATAAAAGAAAATCAATACAAAAACCAAATAACCACAATTAATAAGAAAACATTAACAAATATCATAAGCTTACACAAACATTCACTAGTCCAACACACACTCAACAAATAGTCATTATCAGTCCATATTTCCAATCAATCATGCTTAGTATGATGCATGCACCTGACCTCAACTCTCAAATGCAATGTGGTACCATCCCCAAGGAAATAGCCTAAGGGTGTCCACACGACACTCTCACTTAGGAAAACTAGGTAGTAAGTGTCGAGGTCACCCTGTCGTGCACATGCAACTCCCACCCATGGTGATCAGCCTGAGTCTCAAGGGAGTTCCAAACTGAGTGACATGCCCCCTAGTACAAGTCTTTCTCCTCACGAGAAACTACAAGTACTTACTGACAAAGTTTATACTGTTTCCATGTCATATGAAGTATGAAACATGGGCACCATCAAATGCACTGACCGTGGATAATTAAAGATTCTAAGCCATCCCTCTCCAGAGATGCTTAAAACTCTTTAATCACTCTATTTCCCCCACCAGGGATATCCAACAAGGTCACTGCACCCCCCATGAACATACACAATATACAACGTATGAAACATGGACACCATCAAATGCACTGACCGTGGATAATTAAAGATTCTAAGCCATCCCCCTCCAGAGACACTTAAAACTCTTTAACCACTCTATTTCCCTCACCAGGGACATCCAACAAGGTCAATGCACCCCCGATGTATATACACAACATACATCATCAACATTTATCTCAATATCACTCTCAACATCAACATCATCTCATCTCAATGACATTATCAACAACAACAACATCATCTTATATTTAACATAATCATCAATAACAACATCAACTCATATTGACATAATCATCAATAACAACATCATCTCATTTCAATATCATCATAAACATCAACCTCACCTCATATCAATGAATGCCATCAATAGCAACATCAACAGTAAGTCACATTCCGCATATACATACATCTACAGTTCATGCTTGAGATTCACACTTCCCAGGTCTTCAGACCACACAAGTCTAATAGTAAGGTTATTAATCAATAATAGATACGTCACATCCCATTAGTCAAAGACATTGTTTTCTTGAAAACCAGCATGCAACAGGGACAGGCGTACATCCCCATAATTAGGTTCCCTGACCCCAACTATGGCATTAAAAGCTGCAAACTATAATAAACTCCCTTCACCTATTGTGATCTCTCCTTCACAGTTCCTCTTTGCGTTGCTCAAAGGTCTCTCTCGTTCACGCTCGCCAGTCCAAATGCAAGGTTCTATATGCCAAATTGAAGGAAATTTAATATAGATTTCCGAAACAAGGTAATGACAACATTCGGTGTCAAATACCCCTGTCAAACATAAAGGGCTGAGGGGTGTTTCGGATTCTACAAAAAGGAAACATCATTTTGAAATTCTGATCACGCGAATGTGACCAGGGTTCAGTGAATGTTACAAAAATAACATCAATGTTATAAAAAGATAACTTTTACAATGTCTCATTCTCTAGGGTTTTTGAAAGGAAGTATAAAAATACCCTATTACAGTACCCAACACACAAGAGACACTAAGAGAAACTCAAACTAACTAGGAGAAAGGCTTAGAAGTCAAGATTACCTCAGAGAAGCTATGAAATGGAGGATTGGGGGATATTCTCCACTGAATCCTTGAGGAGGATTCTGAGAATTTTGCTCTGATTAAAGTGTTCCTCTTGATGTGGGGGTTCAGCAGCAAGCAACGGTGGCTTGCAGCAGCCACTAGTGGTCGTGGGTGGTGGGAAATAAGGTGTTATGGTTTGGGTGGCATTTTGGAGAAGAGGAGAGTGAAAAGTCATGTTTTTCACGCCGAGGAACGTATTCATAATTTGCAAATCTCGCTTAGCAAGCTCATCTCGCTAAGCCGGAGTCCATTTTTCGCGCTTAGCACAACAATTCGGGCTTAGCGTAACTCCCTTTGCACTAGGGCTCGCTTAGTGGGCCAAATATCGCTCAGCGTAATTCCCTCTCGAGTTGGAATTGTGCTTAGCACGCCTTTCTCGCTTAGCGATGTGGAAGCAAAGTTACCATGATGATTCACCAAGATGTTTTGATGATGCCAAAGCTCAAAGAGTTGTTTCAAGATTAAATAATCAAGCATTCAAGATTCCACTAAAAGATTCAAGAATCAAATGAAGAAATCAAAAAGCATTAAGCCAAGTCAAAGTAGGTAGTAAAAAGTATTTTTCAAAAAAACATCAAATAGCACACTTTTTTGTTTTAAAAAGGATTTTCTGAAATCTTCTAAGTTACCATAACTTTTACTCTCTGGTAATCGATTACCATTTGGTAGTAATCGATTACCAGTGACCAGGATGGTTTTCAAACTGGTTTCAGTGCTTTGCGACATTCCAAAATGATTTTCAAATAGTGTAATCAATTACACCATTATGGTAATCGATTACATCATTATGGTAATCGATTACCAGTGAATGTTTTTGAAGAAAATGTTAAGAGTTATAACTCTTAACATGGTTTTCTCAAAAGGTATCAAGGTTCTATAAATATAAGACCTTGGCACGCATTTTAAATATACAATAACACAGAAAAACACATCTGATTACACAGAACTTTTCACTGCTTTTCTCTTGCAAAACCTTTGCCCAATTCATTATAAGTTTTTGTTCAATCTTTCCTTGAAGAAAGGAAAATTCTACAATAAAACAAAAATTGTGTTATCCTTCTATTTTTCTCTTTTTCTTCTTTCCTTCTCCTTCTTGCCATAAGAATTCAAAGAACTAACCGTCTGAGAATTCTTTTGATTCCCCAAACAAAGAATTCAAAGAACTAACCATCTGAGAATTATTTGCACAAACACTAAATTCAAAGAACTAACCATCTGAGAATTTTGTGTAAGAAGCGGGTAGCTTCTTGGTTGTAATAGTGAACACAAGGGAGGGTACATCCTTTGTGGTTCGCTTCAAGTAGAGGGTACATCTACTTGGTTGTTCAAAGAGAACAAGGGAGGGTACATCCTTTGTGGCTCTTTGCTTGTAAAGGATTTTTACAAGGAAAGGAAATCTCTAGAGGTTGCTTGAGGACTGGATGTAGGCACGGGTCATTGCTGAACCAGTATAAAACTTGTGTTTGCTTTCTTCTTCCCTACGCTCGTTACTTTTCCGCTGTGCACTTTTTTTTTCAGCTTTACTTTTGTCTAAGTTATTGTTTCTATTCTTTACTTTCTCATAACTTAGTAGTAAAGCCTAATTGAATCTAGTAACATTAAGAAGGATAAATTTTTAATTAGTCAAGACACGTTCATAATTAATTCAACCCCCCTCTTCTTAATTATTCGAGGCCATTTGTTCCAACAAGCGAGACACCAGAAGTTGTTATGTTCAAAATCCCAACGGTCAGAATGTGGACAAGTGGCTTGGAAAGCTCTAGACAAAATTTGCAAATGATCCAACGGTTAAAAAATCCGGGATCGTGATTTTACTGAGATAGGTTTGGGTAAAATCTAAAATCTCATAATTCCAACTTAGTTCAACAAACTCCCCATGACTCAGCATCCACATCAAGGAATTCATACATGACTAATTCAAGTCATACCTCAACTCATTCAAGTCAACCATATAGTCAAATAACACGATAAATACAATTAAACATCAATTTATAACTAGTAATATTTCAGGGTGTTACATGCACTCTTTTTTCTTTCTTTTCAATCTTTGAACACCGAATGCTCTCTTCTCTCACCTCTCTTCAGCTGAACCAACACCAAAAGCAAACTGAATTCTCCCCTCTGCCCCTCTCAAATTCGTGAATCACCAAGAGCCAAGGGTGATCACACCTAAATTTTTAGCAAAAGCTTTGTTGTGGTTGCAAGGTCAAGAACTTGTACCCTAACTGTCCTTTCTTTTTCGTTGGAGACTAAAAATCACTGGTAAAAGGGATCTTTGTATTGAACTCAACCCTCATGGTTGCCTTTGGGAGGAGGCAACCGTGGTGTATTGATCCTCCATTGCATTGCATTCATCAAAAGTTGCTTTCTTGAAGTTGTTTATCTTAACTGTTTTGCAAAGCCAAGATCTTTTCACTTCATGCAT
Organism: Glycine max; assembly: GCF_000004515.6. Taxonomy (NCBI): domain Eukaryota; kingdom Viridiplantae; phylum Streptophyta; class Magnoliopsida; order Fabales; family Fabaceae; genus Glycine; species Glycine max. The sequence continues at coordinate 28,094,077 of NC_038251.2, read as the reverse complement.
GCCTTCTCTTCTTCTTTTTGATCATTTTTGTTCTTTGGAAGAGCTCCTAGTACAAAGGAGACTTTGTACAATTTTTTTGTTTAGATTTTATAAAGCAATTTTGTATTTTTGAAATTAGGTTATGAGAAGGGAGAGGCTGACTGGTAGATTTTATACTCTAGATAAGTCTTGGGGTTTCGAGCCTAGAACAAAATCTAACGGTTTGATTTTAATGAATCTTGTATTTTCTTTTCTTTAGACACAAATTGCAAAAACTTTTGTGTTGAAGCCCTTGAGAGGTGAGGTCATTTTGAGGTCCATCTATGACATGCAATGTGACTATCTTGTTGTGCCAGGAGTGTTTGGCAGTGCTCGATATTTTTTGTAACTTTAGGCTTATATGGCTATCATCTGAACCAAAGGTTTACTTTTTATGAAACTAGAGAAAACATTATTTCCAAAGATGTAAATAACAAAAAATATGGATCTCATCTTCATTTTATGAAGGCCCAAGGCAAACAAAGTTGTTGCATGAAGTACAATTTTTAGGTCTGGAAAAAATGTTAGAAAGAAAATTTTACATGAAACCACATAGGATGAATTTTTGTGTAAAAAGTAGACGTCATTTTGGTTTTGGAAAGATATTAAAATTTTGTTCAATTATGTATGAAAAATTTTCAATTATAAAATTATTTGCAAAGTTTTTATAGATGCTTGAATCTGTCTGTTTTCTAAAAGCTAGGGTTTTTAATGCATGTTACTTGAATGTATTGAATTGTTTAAATTTTGACCAAGTATGGATTATTTGCCTTGTTATTTTTGTCTAAGTGTTGTGTGATGATTTGATAATTTCCATGGGAGTTATAATTTATTTGTGTATGATTGAAGGACTAGGGAAGTGTGAATCCCTGACAATTGTAATTGTGGAATGTGAGGCTTTAATTGTAGACTGGGAGGGTGTGGAAGCAATGCCTTCCAAGGTTATTTTGATGATGCCAAAGAATCAAGAGTTAAGCAAAGTTTCAAGCAAAGATTCAAGAATCAAGTTTCAAGAATCAAGAATCAAGAAGAATCAAGATCAAGATTCAAGAATCAAGAGAAGACTCAATCAAGATAAGTATTAAAAGGTTTTTCAAAACATTGAGTAGCACATGAAGTTTTCACAAAAATCTTTTACCAAAGAGTTTTACTCTCTGGTAATCGATTACCAGAAGGTAGTAATCGATTACCAGTAGCCAACATTGTTTTTCAAATTGATTTACAAAACTGTAATCGATTACCATAATCATGTAATCGATTACCAGTGTTTTTAAAATGTTAAGATTTTCAAAATTCAAAATGAAGAGTCACATCTATTGATGTGTAATCGATTACACCTTTATGGTAATCGATTACCAGTGACTGTTTTCGAAAAATTCATTTCCAAAAGTCACATTTCTTCAAGTGACTTGTTTCTGAAGATTCTTTCAAAAGTCATATCTTTTTAAGAGATTAGTTTTAAAGGAATTTCCAAGAGTTACAAGTTTTGACTTGAGTCATCAAGAATCTATAAATATGTGACCTTGGCATGAAACAATTCAATTATCTCAATCATTTCTTTCAATCATCTTTCAATATTTTCTTTCATCTCTTTCAACAGTTTTTCGGTTTCATCTTCTCTTTATCTTTCTTAAAGTTTTTGTTCAAAACTTTCTCTTCCAAGAAAAGTTCTTTGTTCAAAAACTTGTGCTATTCATCTTTTTCATTCCCTTCTCCCTTTGCCAAAAAGAATTTGCCAAGGACTAACTGCCTGAATTCTTTTTGTGTCTCTCTTCTCCCTTTTCCAAAAGAACGAAGGACTAACCGCCTGAATTCTTTTGTGTCTCCCTTCTCCCTTGTCAAAGAATTCAAAACGACACAGTCTAAGAATTCTTTTGATTCTTCCCTTTCCCTTATACAAAAGTATTCAAAGGACTAACCGCCTGAGAATTCTTTTGTATCCCCATTCACAATGTATCAAAGGTTTAACCGCCTGAGATCTTTGTCTTAACACATTGGAGGGTACATCCTTTGTGGTACAAGTAGAGGGTACATCTACTTGGGTTTGACTAAGAAAAAGAGAGGGTACATCTCTTGGGGATCAGTTCTAGTGGAGGGTACATCCACTAGGGTTTCAAAGAGAACAAGGGAGGGTCCATCCCTTGTGGATCTTTGCTTGTAAAAGGATTTTTGCAAGGTTGAAAGAAATCTCAAGGACCGCAGGTCGCTTGGGGACTGGCACGGGTTGTTGCCGAACCAGTATAAAAACTCTTGTGTGTTTGTCTCCTTCTTCCCTACTCTTTTACTTTCCGCTGTGCATTTTAATTTCCGCTTTTACTTTCTGTTAAGTTTCTCTTCTATTCCTTATTCTCTTAAAACCTTAGTAAAAGCCTTAGAAAAGTAATTTTTAATTAGTAAAGGTTTAGGAATAATTAATTCAACCCCCCCTTCTTAATTATTCTGAGGCCACTCGATCCAACAGAGGGGTGACCTTGGGCACTGTTGCATGTGATGTATTGTGTGTGACCCAATTAGCTTGTAACTGGGGCAATAATGATCTGTGTGTTAAAACCTGTGTTGTAGTTATAGGGACTTGGGCATGAGTCTTGGTGTTAGCTAGGACCTCATTCTAGTAGGAACTTCTTCAAGAGAGTCATGTAGGGGGACGTACTGGAAGTTGTGAGAGCTCACTAGACGATGATAAATTGGCGCTTTCCACCATGAGGTGTGGATGAGATTCCTATTGTTGTGATGTTAAGTCCATATAATTATTGGACTTGGTTCACCTTTCGATGCCATTTTGTATTTGTGCAGTCTAGCCCCACAATGACAATAGAGTAAACCCTCAGGGAGCAACGGTGTAGGAGTCCTTGGAGTTTGGGATGACCTTATAGAGTGGTATGCGTGCTAACTTGTTTTTTTTTTTTATGTGGCATTGATTTTGTGGTTATGTTTTCCTGCAAGTTTACTTGGCAATCTTCACAAGTGCAAGACATAGTTGGTTGGCGAGAGTCTACCATTATATCATGGTGAAGGTGTACTCCCGACTGTCATTTGAACTAAAATATGGTAAGACCACTGAGTTTTGGGAGTTCTAGTGGCAGCTGACCAGTGTTATGTGTATGTTGAGTTAGTGAAAATGTGATGCCTTAAGCTGTGTATGACATCCAGTAGATAACCACAACATAGTGGTTTGTAGTCTCATGTGTTTTGACTTATGTCTAGGTCTTTCTGTGTTTTGGTTGATGAAGTGGAAAAACTCACCCCTTACATTTTTATTTTAGGGTCAGATGACAGCATCCGTGGAGATCATATAGATTTTTTCTTCACTGTTTTCATCATCTTTTTCACACACACCAGAGTATGTGCCCAAAGCATGCAGAGGTAGCGATGACAGTTGGTGGGGAGTTTCCCCAAGGAGGAGCTGAGTGGCTTATTGAGGAAAGTAGTAAGAAGGATTCTAGGGAGGATCCCAATGATGATATGAGAGATGTTACCCCTCAGAGTCCTTGATCGAAGTCGTACCCGAATCAAATAAATATTAAAATGTAGTAACTAGGAAGTGATCCTAGGTCGTTTCCCAACGAGCAATGATAAACCAAATGTTCATAAAAGATAGTAGGAAATAGTAACAAATTGGGGGGGGGGGGGGGTGGTTGCTTTTGTAAATTAAACAGCGAGTAAAATTTAATTAGAAAATATTAGAATTAAAATATGTTGCTTCCCCTTGATTCACAAGCAAGTCTCTTATCCTAGGTTGCGAGAATTTATCCTTATTCAATTCAACCACTTAATCCAACCCTAAATTAAATTACTAAGCGAAATTCAACATAAGGCATTCATTATGTGATTAAGCATCACATACACCAATTACTCATAAACGATCATTAAGCATGAACGTAAATTAAGCGCAAAGACAATTAATCAAGCACTAAGCATGCATGAATTAATAGCAACAAATTCAGAGTAATTAGTGAAGAGGAAAAAGAACTGAACATAATTTAACAATAATAATAGAACCTCAAAGAGAACTGTGCTTGCTCCTCAAGAGAAAACAACGCTGGAGACTTAGCCTTCCATTAATCAGATAGATAACGAAATTTTATTGATAAAACTAAAAGTCTGAACTTGAATTGTAAAAAAATGAAAAATAGAAGAAAGAGAGGAGAGAGAGAGAGAGAGAAGAGAGAGATAAACTAGAACCTTGGTGCTGTTATATAGTTTTTCAGCCCCAAAGCTTACAAATCTGTTTTAAATCCAAGCCCATAAGTAAAATCAAATCAAATCAAATCTAGATAAGATAAGAACTAATTTTGTAGAATAAAATAGTCTGCCCTCTTCAAGTCCAAGCCCAATTCTGGATTCAAGCTCAAGCCCAATTCTAGATTCAAGCCCAAAGCTTCATTAATTCTTGAAATTAGATTTAAAACATCAAATTAGCTGAATGAGCCCAAATAATAAAACTTCCTAATTAATTTGACAATTTAGACTAATCAGTACTTAAAATGGTGCAAAAAGGGTTAAGAAATAGGAGAAAATAATGGCACATCAGTCCTACAATTAGTGATCTTTTAAACTACCAACCTTTTTGTTTCACCCTTCTTGCATACAATTTCTCCCTAGGTTTGGTGATGCAATCCTACCCCGCAAGGGCATTGGGTAGAAGACTCCAAGTAGATTGGGCTAGAGATCCAAGGGAAGGCCCTAGGGTTCTCATGAGCCTTAGGGTAGATTTCGAGCCCATGGGCTAAGTATGGGCTTGCTTATGTTTGTAAATATTAGAATAGGTTTTTCCTTCGTCTGGGCCTTGTATTTTGGTCATTCTAGTAGTATAGGGTTTTAGCCTTGTATTTCGGGGCATTTTGAGTAGTCTTTGTAGTAAGGACTTTTTTTTTTTGTATTTTCATGTTTTTTGTCATGGGGGTGAGCTTAGCTATTATAGGGGGTGTATAGCTAAGCTCTAGCTTCTCATCTCAAGGAGGTGAGCTTAGCCATTAGAGAGGTATGTGTAGGTAAGCTCTAGCTTCTTTAGGAATCTTCTTAAGGAAGCTTCTCAAGGAGGTGAGCTTAGTTATGAGAGGGGTATGTGTAGCTAAGCTCTAGCTTCTCAAGGAAGTTTTCTCAAAGAAGCTTCTCAAGGAAGTTTTCTCAAGAAAGCTTCTCAAGGAAGCTACCTAGTCTATAAATAGAAGCATGTGTAACACTTGTTGTAACTTTGATGAATGAGAGTCTTGTGAGACACAACTCAAAGTTCAACTTCTCTCCCTTTTTCTTCCATCAATTTCGTGCTCCCTCCTCTCTCTTTCTCTCCCTCTTTCTTTTCCTCCATTGAAGCATCCTCTCCAAGCTTCTTATCCAAGGCTCATCTTGGTGGTGAAGCTCCTTCTTCCATGGCTTATTCCCTAGTGGATGGCGCCGCCTCTTACCTCTTCTCCTTTGTCTTCCGCTGCATCTCCATGGTGGAAAATCACCATTAAAGGACCTCATTGAAGCTCAAAGATCCAACCTCCATACAAGCTCCAATGGAGCTTACATCAAGCTTCCATCCACCTTGGAAAGGATTTGACCTCAAATCCTGAGGTTCTTCATACCTTGGGCTCCTTCCCTCAACACCTGTAAAAAGAAAAAAAACATATGTATTAGTGGTGTTTGGTATGTTGAAGTAAGGTAAGGTCTGAAAACCCATTTCCTGGGCATCTTCCCATGAAGGAACATGGTTTCTCACCAACTCAATGAGTGGTGCTACAAGTATAGAAAATCTGGGACAAACCTTTTGTAAAAGTTTGTTAAGTCATGGAAGCCCCAAATTTTTCTTATACTTGGTGGAGTGGGCCACTCAGGAATGACCTTTATTCTCTTAGGGTTCATGGGAACCCCTTGATCACTCTTTGAAAAATTAAGAAAAGTAACACAATAAAACATACCTTTTTCTGTATTTTCATATTGAGTATTCCTACCAAAAAGTATGACAAACCTAAGGTGTCCCATATGAGTACCTATGTTTGTATTGAAACTAAAAATAAGAACAAACCTACCTAATGGGTCCCTATGTACACACACCATGAAGATGTTAGGTGTACGAGTGATTTTACAAAAGAGGGTTCCACCACTCAAAACATTCATCATACCACCTATTTTAGGGACTTGGTGCCTAATAATACCTATTTTGGGCACCAACAAAGCACAAGGATTTAAGCTCTTGCGAACCAAACCCTCATCCAACAACTTCTTTACTTGAGGAATAAACTCAAGCCCAAGAGGTGTGGCAATGCTAGCAAGTGCCTTTTTACAAAAGAGAAAATGTGGAGGTTGTCTAAGAGGGAAAGTTTCTTTAATGTTTGTCTTTATTGTAAAATGAGTTTCCTTCTTAACTAAACTCTTGGAGGAGACACTTACCTCCTTACACTTCTCTTTAACCACTAATGGTTGTCCTTCTTCTTGAGGGTAGATTTCTTCACTAAATTCTTCCCCTTTTGCTTTTTCACTTTCACTAGAGGAAGGTGAAGTAGTAGTCTCATCTTGGCTACTATAAATGTCTTGGCCCCTCATAATCATGGTTTTTGTGGTGGGGCATTGAGAAGTAATGTGTCCTCTTCCAAGATATTTAAAGCACTTTATAGAGCTAGTTTTCTCTTGCATACTAGCCTTAGGGGCTTGCTTTTCTATTGTCTTCCCCTTATCATCTTTGGGCTTAGAAGGTGTCACCCCTAAGATGCCTTGACCTTGGTCTTTCTTTGGATAAGAGTGAGAGCCATAAGATTTTGAAGTAGACTTCTTTTTAAGTTGTTGCTCTACCCTTATTTCTCAATCTAAGTTAGCCTCTACATTATCCTTCCCATGGAAGTATGAGAGTTTAATGTTAGCCTCTTGAGGCTTTCTTTCCTTTTCTCTTCTATGGGAGTGAGGTCTAAGATGTGACCTATGCCTTCCTTCGTAATAGTCACGAAGTTCTTCACTTAGGCTTTTGCAAGAGTGATGACTACTATAGGAGGCATGTTTTTCTCTTTTCATTTCTTTTATTATTTTTCTTCTTTCTTCCTCTCTTATTTTCTTTCTTTCATCTTGACTTATTTCTTCCACTCTTTTTTTCCTTTTTCTTTTCTCTCTTGTTTTTCTTTCCATAACTTGAGGGAACTCAACTCATCTAAGATTCTAGATAAAGGGTCTTTATGACTAGTACCCTCGCCATTAACACTAGATGAATGATGACTCATGTTGGTTTCTAAGTTGTGGTTCTTTATTGTTGGAGGTTTGAAAACAAAAGGTAAAAGAAACTATGGTTGAAACTAGCCAAAATAAACACTAAAAGAGGTGTGAAAGATAAGGTAAAAAGCTAATTGGTAAAAGGAAAGCTATCTAGGTGGTTTGACAATGGAAGGTAAAGGAAATAAGCTATGAAAGTAACTAAGAAATGTAAACTAGGCGAATCCTAAGAGTGTTTGGATGACCACATTCAAGGTTCCCAACAAAACACTTACTATCCTAAGGAAAAACTGCCAAAAATTATTACACAAATGGAAGTTTGGTAACCTATTGGAGGCTCCCAACACACTTCCAATGAAAGGCCTTTTTGTTACAAAACTTGAAAGCAATGAAGGTAAGTAAATTGCCAATTACAAAATTACAAAACGGTCCTCAATTTTGGTGGTTGTTCTCTCTTTGGTGATTCAATCAATTTGGAATGCTTCTTAGTCCAATAGCTCTTAATGTGGTTGGCCCCTTTCTTCTTGACTCAAATTCTTCGAGAGATGACACCAATCCTCCTTCCAATCCCCTATATGGCAACCCACAAACAAGGAAACAAAGAGACAAGCAATAACCAAAGACCAAAAATAATGAAATGAAAGCTAAACCAATGGAGTTTTAACAAGACAATTTTTCAAGGATTACTTAACAATTAAAGCAATGAAAAGGTCATAGAAGCAAGCTAGGACTCAAAGAGAAACTTAGAATGACTCTAGAGTAGAGTAAAAAAAACTATAAAAAAAAGACTCAACAAACCTCTAGCTTTGGCACTTGTTTTCACAGTAATTTTCAATTGAAATTTCGGAACTAAGATTGGTATAACATAGGCACCAATTATAGAATAAATTTTGAGCCAAAACAACAAGCACACTTCCCTTTCACTTTCTTTTTTCTGGATACTGATTTTTTCTTCCAACTTGTATGATTTTTATATTTTTTTCCTTTTCTCCAAATCACTTGGTTCTTTTTTTATAACTTTCGTCCAGATGTCTCTAAAATTCAGTAAAAATTTCAGCTCAAAATTAGAAGTAACCAATTCTCAGTAATTTTTACAAGTTTGTATGTCCAAGCTGCCAGCACCAGCGATTTTTCTTTATTTTTAAGCATGGTATATTGATTGCCTTGGGCTTACTTTCAACCTTCCTATGTATGTTGAGCTCACTAGTATTGTTTACCACAGTTTTAGGAGTTCAATATTCACTTAGGATCAACATTTCAGCCAGCAATTCAATCACCAAAACTCAAATTCACAATAGACACAATCATAAGGAAACCTAAAAGTTCAAGAAAAGGTTCACAATCAAAGACTCTCTAAGAATTTTGCATGAACATGTTAAAGACTAATTAACATGAAAGATTTGACTCAAATCAAATAATAGGCTAAGAGAATTTCATACACTCATGAACAAATGAGTTAGACAAAGAAACAAGAAAAATAAAATTCACCACAACATAAGAAATCTTATGTGACAAGTTTCATGACTAGACATGACTTCTATGACAAAACTACAATAGGTGAACAAGTCACTCTAGATTTTTGAGGTTTTCTTCTACTTTAATATTTTTGTAAGAATTTTATGGTTTAGGTTTCAGCCACAAAATATAACAAGACAAAACTCAAAGGAACCTAAACTCAACACAATTCATGGTTCAAGAACAAGAACAAGAAATTTGAACCATAGAAAATCAAATCTAGCTTCTATAGCAAGTTTAATTGGTGGAAAATCTAAAGAATCATGTTAACAACATTTAGCACAAGACATGTGAGGAGATACATGGAGAAAAATGAAGAAACAACAATGGAAGAGAAGGTAAAGCAAAAAATTAATGGAGGTTTAAGGAGCACCTACTTGAAGCTCTTGTGCTCTGATACCACTTGATGGAAACTTGCTTGTGGGGCTTCTATGGAGGCTTGATCTTTGAGCTTCAATGAGGTCCTTTAATGGTGATTTTCCACCATGGAGATGCAGCGGAAGACAAAGGAGAAGAGGTGAGAGGAGGCGCCATCCACTTGGGAATAAGCCATGGAAGAAGGAGCTTTACCACCAAGATAAGCCTTGGATAAGAAGCTTGGAGAGGATGCTTCAATGGAGGAAAAGAAAGAGGGAGAGAAAGAGAGAGGGGGGAGCATTAAATTGAAGGAAGAAAAAGAGAGAGAAGTTGAACTTTGAGTTGTGTCTCACAAGACTCTCATTCATCAAAGTTACAACAAGTATTACACATGCTTCTATTTATAGACTTGGTAGCTTCCTTGAGAAGCTTTCTTGAGAAAACATCCTTGAGAAGCTTCTTTGAGAAAACTTCCTTGAGAAGCTAGAGCTTAGCTACACACACCCCTCTCATAACTAAGCTCACCTCCTTGAGAAGCTTCCTTAAGAAGATTCCTAAAGAAGCTAGAGCTTAGCTACACATACCTCTCTAATAGCTAAGCTCACCTCCTTGAGATGAGAAGCTAGAGCTTAGCTACACACCCCCTATAATAGCTAAGCTCACCCCATGACAAAAAACATGAAAATACAAAAAAAAAGTCCTTACTACAAAGACTACTCAAAATGCCCCGAAATACAAGGCTAAAACCCTATACTACTAGAATGGCCAATATACAAGGCCCAGACGAAGGAAAAACCTATTTTAATATTTACAAAAATAAGCAGGCTCATACTTAGCCAATGGGCTTGAAATCTACCCTAAGGCTCATGAGAACACTAGGGTCTTCCCTTGGATCTCTAGCCCAATCTACTTGGAGTCTTCTACCCAATGCCCTTGCGAGGTAGGATTGCATCATTTGGGGTAGTGATGATTGCTCTGTGTCATATCTTAATTTCGTCCGGGGACCTTTATTTGCGAACGTTTTGATTTTTGTTAGCCGAATTGAGCTGGTTGACACCAGTTCTCGGGCAATCCGAAAGGTTTTTCAATGTTTCGGAAAATAATACGAAAAATAGCCAAAAGGGAGGGCAAAAGGGTCATTTCGAAGCTTTTTCTAATCCCTGGCTCGCCCGGGCTAGCCTTGGGCTCGCCTGGGCCACCAAATAACTTCATGAAGAAGTAACTAGCTCGCTTGTGCAAGCAAGGTTGCTTCACGATGAAGTAACAACTCACCTGGGCGAGCTCAACTCGCCTGGGCAAGCTGTCATGACCGTAAATGCCTTGTTTTGCTATAAATAGGCGTGAAGAAGGGCTTAGAGGGAGGTTCTGAGGTCCACAGGTGAAGGATTGGAGAGAAAGAAGAGAAAAGGAAGCAAAATCACTGTCGAAGTACATCATTCTTTGTTCATTCTTCGTTTTTCATCTGGTTAGTGTTTGTCTTTAAGGATTTGAACATGATTCATGGACCCTTATGGGTCCTCTTTATTGTTTTGTGCATCTTCATCTCCTTCTCCGATCATCAATAATCGCTTTTCTTTTGTAAAGTAAGTTTTTACTGATCATTAGTACCGGAAGTTCTCTTTAAAAAAGGATTGAAGGTTAATAAACAAAATCAAGATAAAACCAATTCATAAGCTCTTCTTTTTATCAAATATCACTTGAGATCGTTTCAAGGTCCCATGCCTTAGCGAATCTCTCCTCTTTTCAAAAATCAAGAGATCGTTTCAAGGTCTAACGCCTTAAACGACTCTCCCCGCTTTTCAAAAAGGCAAAACATCATTTTGAGGTCCAACGCCTTAAACGAATTTTGTTCGCAATTAAAATCAATCTTTCAAAAAAATATAAAATCAATTTAACAAACAAACTTTTAGACTTTTAAAGAACTACGTAGGTTTGAATCATCGAATCTGAGGATACATAGTAGCAAGGGCAACACCCTTGTCAACCCCAAAAATATAATAAACAAAAAAGGGAAAATACATAATTTTGAAGTCATGTTTTCAACACTCGATTAAAGGCTTTCGTCCCTTGTGACGGGCACGTGGGGTGCTAATACCTTCCCTATGCGTAAACAACTCTCGAACCCTTATGCACGTTGGTGGTGACTCCGCTCGTTTTCTCCCTTGGAGAGAGACGCTTTGGCCCATGTGTTTTGGCCTTTTTGCACCCCCGTTGAAGGGTAGGTTGCGACAGTTGGCGACTCCACTGGGGAATTGTTAGAGAGTTAGGTCATTCAGTCAGTGTGCAATGTTTTTTATCATGACTTCTTCTTTATTTATGTTCCCTTTTACCTTTTATCTTTTGTTTGTCCATATTTTTATATAACCTTTGTTATGTTATTGTGTTTTGTGTGTGTTTGTCTATTGATTACATTCATAGTTAGAAATATTTTTTTCTATGCACACATGGCACCTACACCTCACACACACATTGAGATATTAGGCCTTATGCTCGAGTATATGTGAGCCACAAGGAGTGGAGGTTGATCTGTGGTCATGTTGGGTCTCTGACTCGCTTGATAACAGTGAAGCCTCATCTAGAGTTTTTCTCTTTTAGTGATGCATTGTCACTGATAGTCCCTATCGCCATAATGTATTACCTAAGAGGAAGATATCTCTAAAAGCCAGTAAAGTTACATGGAATCGCCCTTGGGAATTATCACTACAAGTTGACTTTTGGATCCTTTCCATTAGGTTCCTGAATTATGGGGTACATAGTAAACTCGCTCTGGCATGTTCCTTGATCGCATCATGCATCTCTTCATGGCATCGTAATGGACATATCATTCCTGCATTCATCATTTATCATATTCATGCATTGCATTTGCATAAATCACGACATTATCATACACTTTCATTTAGCATGCTTTTGTTCTGCCAACTGCATATATTCTATTTCCATCATTCACATGTCATGTTCACTTATGCATGATCCTTGCATTTTCCTCTACAAAAAAAAAACAAAAACAAAAAGAACAAAAGAAAGTCAGAATAAAGCATGGAAGTTTGCACCACATTTTTTAGTTACATGTGTTGGGTACCATGATGATGGATATAAACCAACCATGTAGGGATTATACGCTCATTTCTCTTAAAAAATGATTGAAAATCATGTGAACATGGTATCTAATGCATGGTTATATAGGAAATGATGGTTCTTCAGGCATCTCATGTCAATCTCACAATTACATTTGCCATGCATAGCATAAGTATGCCCTAGTCATTCATCTCTATGATATGTTGTCAAAGTATTGACAGTCAAAATTTCTATCCCTTGGATTATGGGGTTGAACCAAGCACATGTTTTAAGGAAAGGTTCATCAAGTCAAGGTCAAGTATGGAAGTAACCAGCTTGCAAAAGTTGGGGTAGAAGATAGATCGAGTTACATCGCTTCTTTGTCTACTGCCAACACATGATTGAGCTAAATAATTTACAAAAAATTAAGGACTGTTGACGTCCATGTTTTATTTCCAGTTTCACTTTGAAAATATGTGATGAACCAGGTTGTTTTAATGAAAGTCTAAATTGATTCAACTCTATGTCCTGTGCAAAATTTGCAATACTTCAAACAATGCATCATTTACATACATCCATGCTTATTTTTCTTTTCACATTCATGGCATTACTTATTGCATTCTTTCCTTGAAATCAGAAATGTAATCATTGTAATCAAAAGGAAAGAATGCGCTTTACGGAACCCTTACCGAATGCGTGCTAGAGCTAGAGTAATGAGTGAAATAGAGGAGGTGCAAGAGCAGATAAAGGCTGACATGGAGGCCATGAAAGACCAAATGGCCCCCATGATGGAGGCCATGTTGAGCATGAAGAAGATAATGGAGGTCAATGCGGCTGCAGATGCCACTACCGGCGTTGCCACTGAGGTAGACCCGACTCACCCATCAAGCCTCAATCAAGTAAATCCTCCAGTCTTGTATATAGTAGGGTAGGGAGGCGAAGTATTAGGAAGTACGGGCGGCCCCTATTTTGTGCAAATTCAGAACAAGCATTCCTTCCCACCATATGGCTTGCCACCCAACTATACACCCCCAATGTTGCACACATTCCTGATGAGAATGTCAATAACTCCAATCTCATACTCATTGAGAGCCAACAACCCCAATTTGGTCCGGCATAGGTCCCTCAACCCATGGGGAAGGCACATGAGTCACCCTAAGACCACAATCTAGCCGACTTCAAACCTCACCTCGGATATGCCACTGATAGGCAAGTAGTTGGTCGTGTACCCCTGCCAGACACTTTGGAGGGCCCTCAGTTTCACCCACAACCATAACCCTTGCATTTTTATGGTGGGAAGAGCCTTGCTATGGTAGAAAGGGGAAAATTTGATCATATAGAGGAAAGGCTGAGGGCCATTGAAGGAGGCGGAGTTGTGACTAGTGCCTGATGTCATCATTCCTCTGAAGTTTAAGGTCTTGGACTTTGATAAGTATAAGGGGACTACTTGCCCCATGAATCAGCATTTGTCACTTGGTATACTAATCTAAAACCTTCTCAAGTCCATTCTTGGAAGGACCTAATGGTTGCGTTCGTTAGGCAATATCACTATAATTCTAATATGGCTCCGGATAGAGTGCAACTATAGAACTTGTGCAAGAAGGGGCATGAGTCATTCAAGGAATACGCCCAGAGGTGGAAGGACCTGGCAGCTCAAGTAGTGCCCCAAATGGTGGAGAAGGAGATGATTACAATGATAGTAGACACATTACCGGTGTTCTACTATGAGAAGATGGTGGGTTACACGCCTTCAAGCTTTGCCGATTTAGTTTTTGCCGGTGAAAGGATAAAAGTGGGTTTGAAAAGAGGCAAATTTGAGTATCCTGCTTTGATGAATGACAAGGCTAGGGCAAATGGAGAGAATGAGAAGGAGGGAGGAACCCATGTTGTGACTGCCTTCCTACATGGCCAAATTTCCCACCAGCTCAACAATATCAATACTCAGCTAATATTATCCCTTCTCATTACCCACCACCCTATCAACCAAGAACACTCAATCATCTAGAAATGCCACCCCTAAACCAGCCACAAAGCCCGCCTGCTGCACATCCAATACCAAACACCACCCTTAACACAAACCAAAACACCAACCAGGAAAGGAATTTTCCAACAAAGAAGCTTGTAGAATTCACCCAAATTCTGGTATTGTATGCTAACTTACTCCCATATCTACTCAATAATGCAATGGTAGCCATAACCCCAACCAAGGTTCCTCAACCTCCATTTTTCTGAGGATACAACTCGAACGCAACATGTTCTTATCATGGAGGAGTTATGGGGCATTCCGTTGAGCATTGTATGACCTTGAAACATAAGGTGCAAAGTCTAATTGATGCGGGATGGCTAAAATTTGAGGAGGATAATTGCTTGTGAATTCTGACATTGGCAAGCGACACTATGTATGGGGCAATGTGAAGGTTGTTGTTAGATGTCTCCAATGACTCATTAGGATTTTAAAGTTTATGTCATTACTGTAAACAACAGTCACAATGCTAATTATATGGATAAGTTTGATGTCTCTCATTCTCTCAATTACATCTTTGCTTACTTAACTTTCACTGGAATATGAGTGTAAGCCGATGATTTGTTTGCCCAAGAGAGTTGTGCTCCTGAGTTTGACTTCCGAGTCTGTTCAATCATAAATTTCTCGTTCTGCATGTTTGGTGAGGGTGTTGTAAGCGACGAGTAAAGTAAAAAGTTAAAAAAAAACGTTTGATTGACTATGTTTCAAATAAAAAGTACAGACATTCATGTGACCTCATTTTATAATCCATAAAAGTTGTCTTTTTGAGAGAAAAGTGAGTTATCAAGAACAAGAGTTGTTTGACTTAATCTGTCAATTGAAAATCCTTTAAATGTTTCTTGTCCTTGAAAATTCATTTTCGAGAATCTGCATAGTTTCTTTCATTTTTCCTTGCTACAAGGTTGCGACAAAAGACAACAATAGATACCTCAGAGCTCTACACTGGGGCAATGAGAGGCACCTTGCATGAGCCTCAGGCGAACCTAGGGGCAGATAAGAAGTTCTTACCCGATAGGTCGAAAACCCGAAAGGGCAGTCTAGGCAAGAATTAGGGTAATAAAAAAGAAAGAAAAAATGATCAGGGACATGTTCTTAAGGTTTCGTCCCAAAATCAAAGCTACAAAAGGATCTAAGTCAAGATTTGAAATGACACATGGCCATGTTTCAACATCCCAAACACTAGTTCATCCTTTGCTACTCCCTTTGAGCCAAAGCATATTTGTTTTCTAAAAACAACAAAAGAGAAAATAACAAGCAAAATAGGAACCCTGAGTAGGAATCACTGCTAAACCAGTGGGAAGAGCAATGAAAACAACACATGCATGAAGTTGGGAAACAATAAAAAGAAAAAAGAAAATAAAATCCGCCAAAGGCGAGTGAGGAAAAAAAGAAAGACAAAGATCTCTAGATTTTACGAGAAAGGCACAAAAAGTGCAATAAGGATTAATGCATAAGACAAAAGGAGAAGAGCCCAACCCAAAAGGTACAAGCAACACTTTTGAGGTTCTTACTCAATATAACCTTCAAACACTCTTTGAGCCTCTCTAATCCTTTCTTTCATAGCCCTCTTACCCCCTAACCACATTACAAGCCCAATAAAGCCCATGTGGATCAAGGAATGACTAATTTTTCTCTTAAGTTGGGATTCTGGAATGAAACTCGAACACGCTTATGATTGTGGGAAAATATATGAAAAAAACCTCAGGTTTGCACTTACACATTTGAGAAGAAAACTCATTTGACCAGGAGCTCATGGAAGATACCTAAACACAATTGTGATAGTAGGGTACATCTGATGTTAGACTCCTTGGGATTCCTTTCGAATCCAATGGTAATAGCTTCGTCTTATAAATTCTTTCTTGATCAGCCTATGCCATTGAGTTTCCATGGGATCGACAAACCCTTGGCGTCAGTCTATGACCTTAAATCAGGAAAGTTTCACTTAGTCATATACAAAAGTATGACAATCCATTACCATCCTTCAATGGGGCACATGATTGATCCCAAAGCCTTATGTTTCCTTGTTGTGCAAAATAATCAAAGCTTTTAAATAGAAAGGGGAAAACCCTATGATCAATATTTCAGTTGATTGATTAAATGTCAAAATGGCTCCATTGCCGCCACTCCAAAATTTTCAAGTGACTAAATCAAATAGAACATACACTTTGAGGGAGTCACCGAAAAGATTTGCAAAAGGATAAGATGAGGTTGCATGAGTTATCACATCTTTCAAAAAAGAGACAGTCAATCTATGTTTTCCATAAACCAAAAAAAGGAAAGAAAAAATCAAATCAAAATCAAATCACAAAAATAGGAAAGAATGTCGTGAACATTGTACAATTTTCCATTGCATTGCATTGTTGCGTACAAAGCCTGCAATTACTACATTTCAAGATGAAGGTTGCATGCATCTGCATCCTAAAAATCATCTTCATATTAAGCTATAAGTGCATAGTTTTCTCTTTATATACCAATTTCCCAAATCTAATGTCCCAACTTTTGAGTTTAGGATGAGAGACCCTCTCAAAGAGTTAATCTCTTGCTTTCTCATAAGGTTAAGCCCTTTGGTACTAGTACCTATTGGCTTGTTTCATAGGACTCAAAGTCCTCACTTTATCTTTCACAGGACTCAAAGTCCTCGCTATTTTCTTTCATAGGACTCAAAGTCCTCCCCTTTATCTTTCATAGGACTCAAAGTCCTCGCATTTGTCTTTCATAGGACTCAAAGTCCACGCCTTTATCTTTCACAGGACTCAAAGTCCTCACTTTATCTTTCATAGGACTCAAAATCCTCACTTTATCTTTCACAGGACTCAAAGTCCTCGCTTTTTTCTTTCATAGGACTCAAAGTCCTCCCCTTTGTCTTTCATAGGACTCAAAGTCCTCGTTTTTGTCTTTCATAGGACTCCAAGTCCTCGCTTTTACCTTTCATAGGACTCAAAGTCCTCGCTTTTAGCTTTCACAGGACTCAAAATCATCACTTTATCTTTCACAAGACTCAAAGTCCTCACTTTATCTTTCACAGGACTCAAAGTCCTCACTTTATCTTTCATAGGAATCAAAGTCCTCACTTTATCTTTCACAAGACTCAAAGCCCTCACTTTATCTTTCATAGGACTCAAAATCCTCACTTTATCTTTCACAGGACTCAAAGTCCTCACTTTATCTTTCACAGGACTCAAAGTTCTCACTTTATCTTTCATAGGAATCAAAGTCCTCACTTTATCTTTCACAAGACTCAAAGTCCTCACTTTATCTTTCATAAGACTCAAAATCCTCACTTTATCTTTCACAAGACTCAAATTTCCCACTTTATCTTTCACATGACTCAAAATCCTCACTTTATCTTTCACAGGACTCAAAGTCCTCCATCTTTGTGCTTTCATAGGACTCAAAGTCCTCTGTCATTTACATTTCCAAGACTATCAAAGTTTGTTGTCTTGCAGAGACTTCAATGTGTTCTGCCTTAACTTTTCAAAGACTATCAAAGTTTGTTGTCATGTAGAGACTTCAATGTCTTCTGGCTTTGCTTTTCCAAGACTATCAAAGTTTGTTGTCCTGCAGAGACTTCAATGTCTTCTGCCTTTACTTTTCAAAGACTATCAAAGTTTGTTGTCTTACAGAGACATCAATGTTTTCTTCCTTTACTTTTCAAAGACTATCAAACTTTGTTGTCTTGCAGAGACTATCAATGTCATTTGCCCTTTACTTTTCGAAGACTATCATAGTCTATTGTCTTGCAAAGACAATCAAGGTCATCTGCTCCTTTAATTTTAAAAGAATATCAGAGTCTTTTGTCTTGCGGAAACTATCAATGTCATCCACCTTTACTTTTCAAAGACTATCATAGTCTGTTGTCTTGCAGAGACAATCAAGGTCATCTGCTCCTTTACTTTTCAAAGACTATCAAAGTCTTTTATCTTACGGAGACTATCAATGTCATCTGCCTTTACATTTCAAAGACTTCAATGTCTTTTTTCAAGACTATCACAGTCTTCTTTACATTTCAAAAGACTTCAATGTCTTCAGTCATTTACGCTTTTAAGACTATCATGGTCTTCTTTACATTTCAAAAGACTTCTATGTCTTCAGTCATTTAGGCTTTCAAAATACGACAATGTCTTCATTAACATTTCAAAAGACTTCAATGTCTTCAGTCATTTACGCTTTCAAAAGACAACAATGTCTTCATCTACCTTTTAAAGGCTTCAACGTCTTTTGTCTTTTATAGGACTCAATGTCCTTGTTTGCGCTTCATAGGACTCGGCGTCCTCTGTTTCTATGCTTTGAAAAAAAAAAGAAAAAAAATAGCACTCCAGATGTCTTCCGTTCTATAGAACTTCAAGGTCCTCATGTTTCCTTGGTTTCACTTCCTTGGTTTTCGCCAGTTGCCTGGTCGAATAGCAAGATCGCTCGAACGAAATTAGTATCCTTATCTTTACTTCCTTTTTTGCAGGCTTATTTTCTGGAAAATTCCTTCCCTGGTTGGTGTTTTGGTAGAAGCAAGCTTCATGATGAATCAAGATTGATTCAAAGAAGTTTTGATGATAACAAAGGTGATGACAAAAGACTCAAAGGTCAAGAACACTTCATGATAACAAAGATGATGATCTCAAGAATCAAGATTCAAGGTTCAACCTTTCAAGAATCAAGATCAAGATTCAAGACTCAAGATTCAATAATCAAGAGAAGACTTAATCAAGATAAGTATGAAAAAGTTTTTTCAAAAAAGAATTTGCCAAGGACTAATCGCCTGAATTCTTTTTGTGTCTCTCTTCTCCCTTTTCCAAAAGAACAAAGGACTAACAGCCTGAATTCTTTTGTGTCTCCCTTCTCCCTTGTCAAAGAATTCAAAATGACACAGTCTGAGAATTCTTTTGATTCTTCCCTTTCCCATATACAAAAGATTTCAAAGGACTAACCGCCTGAGAATTCTTTTGTATCCCCATTCACAAAGATTCAAAGGTTTAACCGCCTGAGAACTTTGTCTTAACACATTGGAGGGTACATCCTTTGTGGTACAAGTAGAGGGTACATCTACTTGGGTTTGACTGAGAACAAAAAAGGGTACATCTCTTGTGGATCAGTTCTAGTGGAGGGTACATCCCTTGTGGATCTTTGCTTGTAAAAGGATTTTTACAAGGTTGGAAAAGAAATCTCAAGGATTGCAGGTCTCTTGGGGACTGGATGTAGGCACGGGTTGTTGTTGAACCAGTATAAAAACTCTTGTGTGTTTGTCTCCTTCTTCCCTACTCTTTTAATTTCCACTATGAATTTTAATTTCCGCTTTTACTTTTGGTTAAGTTTCTCTTCTACTCTTTATTCACTTCACAACATAGTAAAAGCCTTAGAAGAGTAAATTTTTTAATTAGTAAAGGTTTAGTAATAATTAATTCAACCCCGCCTTCTTAATTATTCTGAGGCCACTTGATCCAACTAGTGGTACCAGAGCAGGTATCTTGTAGAAAGTCTAACTACTTCAAGATTCATGGCGTCTTCAAATCCTTTGTTTCCTGAAGGAAATTCCATTCATAGACCACCCATCTTCAATGGAGAGGGTTACCATTATTGGAAAACCCGTATCCAGATTTTTATAAAAGCCATAGATCTAAATATTTGGGAAGCAATAGAAATAGGACCATACATACCCACTGTAGTAGATGTAAGCACAAGCACTACAACCCAAAAACCTAGAGATAAGTGGACAGAAGAAGATAGGAGAAGAATCCAGTATGATCTCAAAGCCAAAAACATTATTACTTCAGCCCTAGGAATATATGAGTACTTTAGAGTGTCAAATTGTACAAATGCCAAGGAGATGTGGGATACTCTCCAATTAACACATGAAGGAACCACTGATATAAAAAGGTCTAGAGTCAATACCCTTACCCATGAATATGAATTATTTTGGATGAACCCTAATGAAAATATCCATAGCATGCAGAAAAGATTTACACATATAGTAAACCACCTTGCCTCTTTAGGAAAAATATTTCCTAATGAAGATTTGATTAATAAAGTTTTAAGATGCTTAAGTAGGGAATGGCAGCCCAAGGTAACTGCTATTTCTGAAAGTAAAGATCTCTCTTCCATGTCTCTTGCTACTTTATTTGGTAAATTGCAGGAACACGAGATGGAACTCCAACGCCTTAATCAAAATGAAGAAAATGACAAAAAGAAGAGAAGTATAGCCCTTAAAGCCTCATCATCAATGCAAGAAGAAAACGAAGAAGATGATGAAGAAGATTTTTCTTTCTTTGTAAAGAAATTTCAGAAATTTATCAAGAAAAGAAGAATTGATAGGCGTCAGAACTTCAACAATGGAAGAAAATCACAAGATGATTCTCAAGTCCTTAGGTGTTACAAATGCAACCAAATTGGTCACATCAAGGCCAATTGTCCTTCAAATGAAGAGTGGCCTAAGAAAAGTGAAAAGAAAAGGTTTGATGAAAGAAGAACCAAGAAAGCCTACATTGCATGGGATGACAATGATTCATCCGATGGTTCAGAAAAGGAGATTAGTCTTCTAACCAAGGATTATGAAAGTGATGAGAACATTTCTCAAGAAATAAAAAACAAGGAGAAAAAGTATCATCCTCATCTTCGAAGATCTAGACACCTTAATCTTGAAAAAGGTAATATCAAAATCATTCTCTTATTAAAATTTCTCTTAAGTTGAAATTTTTCTTCAATAAATTTGATTATGATGACTAACATTTTTTCATTTGTTTGTTTTGATTGTTTGAAATTATGAATATGTGTTCTTGATTGAGTTTATCCTCTTTGCATGAAACTTTCATTAAAATATTTCAGTAATATCTATAATTAATATTCTTCATACTTATGTTTGATTGCTTTGATATAATTGATTATCTACATGTTTTAATGGTTTTGCATGATATGATATGTGAATTACATGATTGAGAATTACTCATAAAGTATTTTTAATATATTTTTTCTTTAAAAAGTATTTTGATAATCACTCAAAATTTCTTTTCTCCTAGAAAGTCTATTGGTTTTTTTTTCTGGCTAAAATAACCTCTGGTAATCGATTACCATAATAGTGTAATCGATTACAAGCAGTTATTTCTAGCTATGTTGCTCTCTGGTTGTGTAATCGATTACAACGCGTCCCTGTACCTATACATTCAAATTTCAAAATTCTGAAACCTACAACTCTTCTCTCTCTCGAAAACCCTCGCCCCTAAATTTTTCTCCAGCCATATCTCACTCATTTCTTGTCCAAATCACTCCCCACAAAGCCCAAACTTCATCTTTTTTCATTCTCTTTCATTTGAATCGATTGAAATTTTGAAAAATATCTTCAAATGGCGGAACCATCAAAGAAGCAAAAGGACACATCGAGTCGGAGTCAATGACATTCCGGGTCACGGGAAACGCCAATTTCTTCCTCCATTCCCTCTGGATCATTGTTTTCATTAGAGGAACAGCGGATACAGTACACAAACCTCTTTTCCTCTCGTTCTATTATTGATCCAAAATTCGTAGATATGGATTTCTTTTCAAATGAGAGTTTTGAATGCTTTCAAGCATTTGAAAACTCCAATCTTATTCCATTCATGTCTCTAAAATTGCCTGTTTATTCTGATCTAGTCAAAGCCTTCTATTCAAACTTAGAAATCCAAGAAGGCACCCTTATGTCTGAAGTTTATGGGATTAAGATGGTCATTGACCAGTCCCTATTCTTTGATTTAACCCAATTGCCAAGTGAAGGTGTACCATTTGAAGATGCACTGATTGACGATTGGAAATTTTATTTTTCTGTGCATGATGCCTGCCAGTTGGTTTGCACCAACCAAGCGGATATGACCGGAAGGCTTCTTGCCGGGTCATTGGCTTTTGAAAGTCGCATCCTTCATTATCTAATTGTTTGCATCTTGCTTCCGAGATCTTCAAACCTTGCACAGGTTTCTGAAGAAGATCTCATTATTATGTGGGCCTTTCATAAAGGTCTACAAATTGATTGGGCACATCTTGTTAGATATCGCATGCATAAGGCATTGCGATTGAATGATCCATTGCCTTATCCTCATCTAGTCACCCTTTTCCTTCAACACTTCAACATTCCTCTTGATTCTGAACCTTATGTTCCAATTAAGAGATCCTTTCTTATAGGTGCTTCAGTCATAGCATCCTTTGGTTATCAAAAAGAGCATGATGGCTCTTGGGTGAAAAAGGGTGCTCGACATGTTGGTGAAGAAGGACATGATGGAGAAGATTCATCTCTTCTTTCAAAGATTTTGGACAGGTTTGATGGTCTTCAAACCTTTGTTGGTGAAAGGTTTAACACTTTGGAATTACAAGTGGATATGTGTTTCAATGAGATGGAGTCAAGAATCACCAAGGTTGAAGAAGATGTGTCTTACATTCGTTCAAGCTTTGATCTACCACCACCGCCACCACCATCATCTTAGTTTCCTATTATTTAATACTACTAGTACTTTGATTTCCAGCCGTGTATTTGGCTATTTTATTATGATATTTGAACAATTTACTATTTCTTTATTTGCATGGTATGTTTGAACAAATATTAATTATGTTATTTGACTATGTGGCTTTTATATATTTGATCTATTCATGGTTCTTGCTTCATGATTTGGTTTATATTTTTCCATGGATGTTGTATGGATGCTTAGTTATATTTGTATGCTTCAAATTTGTTACACACTTTGGCTTTTTGTTGATGCCAAATGGGGAGAGAAATAGGGATTAAATCAAAAACTCACATGAGTAATCAACTTAATTTTAAGAAAAGCATAAATTCAAAAACAAAGGGGGAGAATGGAAATTTATGTGAATGATCGACTAGGAAAATGTGTGTGTGTGTGTTTCTTGATTTCAGAAGTTGTCATCATCAAAAAGGGGGAGATTGTAGAAGCAAGCTTCATGATGAATCAAGATTGATTCAAAGAAGTTTTGATGATAACAAAGGTGATGACAAAAAGCTCAAAGGTCAAGAACACTTCATGATAACAAAGATGATGATCTCAAGAATCAAAGAATGAGTTCAAGATGTTCAAGATTGAATCAAGAACATTTCAAGGTTCAAGAGGAAATTTGATTTCAAGAATCAAGATTCAAGGTTCAAGCTTTCAAGAATCAAGATCAAGATTCAAGACTCAAGATTCAAGAATCAAGAGAAGACTTAATCAAGATAAGTATGAAAACGTTTTTTCAAAAACTAAGTAGCACATGATTTTTCTCAAAATCTGTTTACCAAAGAGTTTTTACTCTCTGGTAATCGATTACCAGTAGCAAAATGGTTTTCAAAAATCTTTCAACTGAATTTACAACGTTCTAATTGATTTCAAAAAGCTGCAATCGATTACAACATTTTGGTAATCAATTACCAGTGTGCTTGAACGTTGAAATTCAAATTCAAATGTGAAGAGTCACATTCTTTCACAAAAAAGATTCGTGTAATCGATTACACTGATTTGGTAATCGATTACCAGTGATAGTTTCTGAACAAATCAAAAGATGTAACTTTTCAAATAGTTTTTGACTTTTTCAAATTGGTTTTAAGTTTTTCTAAAAGTCATAACTCTTCTAATGATTCTCTTGACCAGACATGAAATGTGACACCCTCTACCCCTCACATATATACTAACAAAGGAATAAAAATTCAAATATTAATTAAAAGTTTTTTTTAAAACATTTTAAATACAAGCCTTTTAAAGGGATAAAAGGTTCACATTCACTTTCTTCTACATCATATAATAAAGTCATCTCAGTTCAAACAAGACCATCTAAGACTTCATACAATTAATATAAAACCCTATACCCCAATACCACATATTATCAGAGCGTTGTGTCTTGACGTCCTTCAGCACAAGATTCCTTAAAGCAATTCACCTAGTCATCTGCTTCCCCGAAATAAAGTTCAAGATCATCACAGGATCCAAACACAAACAACACACGGGGAGTGAGTTATCACATTCCTAACTAATAGAGAAACAAGACAACTAGATATACATATCATATAAGCCAAATAAAACTTACTTACACGTAATTCCACCACTTTGTCATTCAAAGTTCACTTTTCAATCATCAATCACATTACACAATAATCACACGCTCTGATCAAGACATAATAACACGTCAATTTCATATACACAATTAGCAAGCGTATGAGACAGTTATGCTAAGACTAAAGCCTATATGCAATGTGGTACCATGTCAATGAAAAAACACCCTGGAGCGCTTAGGAGTACATAACAAGACACACCACACAATGGGTTTGTCAGGTCACTCTCACTAAGTAAGATCATAGGGAGACCAGTCAGGGTCACGATGTTTTGCGAGAATGCTCCAACCATATGGGATCAGCATAGGCTTAAAGGAACACTCAAACTCGGTGACCCCCAAGGCCTACACTCTGAAGAGTCCATCAGGGCCTCTCCCTCCTGATTCAGGTCCAACCCCTAAAATCATGTTAGCACACAGACACTGCTCGTGAATTATACAATACCCATGACCTCACACTCGTGTGTTAAACACGTACAACATATTGTGTTACAATTTAACACTGGTTCCTAAATAGGAACCTACACTTTCTCTTTAACACCGGTTCCTAAATAGGAAACCTACATTTTCTCTTTAACACTGCGCATTTACACTTTTCTCAAGATAACACTGGTCGGGTTATTGTACAATTCACAGCTTACAACACAAATAATGTCACATCAAGAGTTAATCACACCCTTATTCACAACCAAAACTCATTCACAATTTCACATCTAATAATGTCACAATCCACCATCACATATTTTCACGTATCTCAGAATTCAACATTTGTTCTACTTTACATTTTTACTCAATCTCAATAACAATATTATAATCTCAAGGCAACATATTATTCCACAATTCATCACATATTTCATTTATAAGCATTGCTCATGAATTATACAATACCACGACCTCACACTCATGTTTCAAACATGTTTAACACAATTGCGCTACAATTTAACACTGGCTCCTAACTAGGAACCTACACTTTCTCTTTAACATTGCGCATAAACACTGGTCGGGTTATTGTATAATTCATAGCTCACAATATAATTAATGTAACATCAAGTGTTAACACATCCACTTATTCACAATCGAATATCATGTCCACACTTTAACATCTCATAACATCACATCAACCATCTCATCACATTCCCAATGATATTCATAAGGTACAACATACACATGTTCATGAAATTTAACCATAATATTTTCAAACTCCAACACTTAATAATTTTTGGAATCATACTATAACACTCTACAATATTATTTACATAAATTATTAATATAAATAACTACCTCTATATATATATATATATATATATATATATATATATATATATATATATATATATATATATATATATATAAACTAGCATACATCATATTGAATCACAAATTACAAAGTAAGCTTTCAATGCACAAATTCTAAATAATTATATGAAGACTTTGATCAATTTCAATTATGATATTAATTTTTTTAAATTATATATAAAAACCTAGACAGCAAGAAAAAGAGAAAATACAAAATCAATATCTCTCTAAATTTCTCCTTACTTTATTTCATCAATTCATATTAATTAGAAAAAGTACTCGATTTATAGGGTTCACGCTCAACACAATAGCATATCAATTTCACAACAATTGGTCTGCCAAACATATATAATTCACTGTAATAATTATAAGGATAAAATGAAAATTGTAAAAACACCCCAAAACTCATTCCAATTGATATCTCTAAGGATCCCTACACATGTTCTCACTAATTCCCAATTGTGAATAACTCATCCCTTACCTCTAAGCGGGATCACGTGTCTTCAGCCAGTGATAGCAGCATCTCTTGCGGTTCCCTGAGATTCGTCCAATTTTTTTTCTCTAACTGCTCTGATAGAGTTCCCAAACGTCAAATAGACAGAGAAGGGATTGAAGTCTCCACTTGTACTGTCATCATGCGATTTATTTTTCTCCCCCCACAAATATTATGTCGCAAATCCCAACGGTTAAAGCGTGCTAAACTGAATTGCGAACAACATATCCAAATTTCATGAAAATCCAACGGTTAACGAAACCGGGATTGTAGTTTTTCCGAGACAGCTCTGGGTTTCTGCGGGAAAGGAAAGTGCTACAATGTGAGGGGTATTTCTCTTAGCTCATACATAATATCGAAATTCCCAACAGTGAGAATGCTCGGAATTGGATTGCGAACGTGGTGCTCAAATTTCATGACGATCCAACAGTGAATGAGTCTGAGATCATCATTTTTCTGAGAAAGGTTAGGTGGCCTACGGGAAAAAGAGAGGGTTTTGGGAGAAGAGAGAAAAAATGAAATTGTGAGGCAGAGCAGGCTGAGGAGTCAGTCTGAAAACTGACCTATCATGTTGCTATTTATATCTAGGGGCATTTTCGACCTATTATTTACTCTATTTATTTATTTATTATTTATTATTTTATAAAAATAAACTTTATTTTATTCTCTGTCAAACAAATAAATAAAATACACTTTTTATTTTTTCTCAAATCATTATTTTAATTAATAATTATATCTCCTTATTTATTTATTTATAAAATCTCATCATTATTTTTAAAATTCTATTTATTTATAAATAATAATTTTTTTTAATCTAGTTTACAAAAATTGGGATGTTACATGAAGAGTCTATAAAAGCAAGGCTTTGTTTTGCAAATCAATCAATCTATCAATCTACACATCTATCTTTTCCAATTCATTATTTACACAAGCAATTTTTCCACATTGATTTCTGAGTCTCTTTGAACTTCTTCTTCTTCTTCCTTTTGTCAAAAGCTTTCCAAAGTTTTCTGGTTTTCTAAACCTTGAAAACTTGTGTTATTCATTCTTTTCATTACCTTCTCCCTTTGCCAAAAAGAATTCGCCAAGGACTAACCGTCTGAATTCTTTTTGTGTCTCTCTTCTCCCTTTTCCAAAAGAACAAAGGAATAACCGCCTGAATTCTTTTGTGTCTCCCTTCTCCCTTGTCAAAGAATTCAAAACGACACAGTCTGAGAATTCTTTTGATTCTTCCCTTTCCCACATACAAAAGATTTCAAAGGACTAACCGCCTGAGAATTCTTTTGTATCCCCATTCACAAAGATTCAAAGGTTTAACCGCCTGAGAACTTTGTCTTAACACATTGGAGGGTACATCCTTTGTGGTACAAGTAGAGGGTACATCTACTTGGGTTTGACTGAGAACAAGAGAGGGTACATCTCTTGTGGATCAGTTCTAGTGGAGGGTACGTCCACTAGGTTGTTCAAAGAGAACAAGGGAGGGTACATCCCTTGTGGATCTTTGCTTGTAAAAGGATTTTTACAAGGTTGGAAAAGAAATCTCAAGGACCGCAGGTCGCTTGGGGACTGGATGTAGGCACGGGTTGTTGCCGAACCAGTATAAAAACTCTTGTGTGTTTGTCTCCTTCTTCCCTACTCTTTTAATTTCCGCTGTGCATTTTAATTTCCTCCCTCCTTCTTATTCTCTCCATTTTCCCCAGGCTCCCCATTCATTAAAGCAAGATAATTAAATTTGTCTCTTCTAAGACCCACTTCGATCCTTTCGCTGGTTAAAACTAAATCAGCAAAGCTTGAAGGCGTGTAACCCACCAACTTCTCATAGTAGAACACTGGTAATGTGTCCACTATCATTGTTATCATCTCCTTCTCCATCATTGAGGTGCTACTTGAGCTGCCAAGTCCCTCCACCTTTGGGTGAGTCGGGTCTACCTCAGTGGCAACACTCGTAGTGGCAACCACAACCACATTGCTTTCCATTATTTTCTTCATGCTTAACATGGCCTCCATCATTTTTCATAGCCTCCATGTCGGCCTTCATCTGTTCTTGCACCTCTTTTATTTCACTCATTAATCTAGCTCTGGCACACGTTCAGTAAGGGCGTCGTAAAGCGCATTTTTTCCTTTTGATTACAATGATTGCGGTTTTGATTTCCACGAAAGAATGTAATGAGCAATGCCACCTATGTGACAAGAAAAATAAGCATGGATGTATGTGAATGATGCATTGTTAAAGTATTGTGAATTTTATATAGGACATAGGCTAGAATCAATTTAGATTTTCATTAAAACAGCATGGTTCATCACTTATTGTCAAAGTGAAACTGGAAATAAACCATAGATGTCAACAGTCCTTAATTTTGTAAATTATTTAGCTCAATCATGTGTTGGCAGTAAACAAAGAAGCGGTGTAACTCGATCCATCTTCCACCCCAACTTTTGTAAGCCGGTTACTTCCATACTTGACCTTGACTTGATGAAAACCTTTTCTTAAAAGCATGTGCTTTATTCAACCCCATAATCCAAGGACTAGAAATTTTGATTGTCAGTACTTAATATCTCAATGTGTGTGCGAGGTGTAGCTGCCTATGTGTGCATAGAACAATCAAATATTTCTAAATATGCATGTAATAGGTAAACAACCACACCAAACACAAAAGCACAGAAAAGAGTTATAAGGACATAAGAACATAAAAGAAATAAAGGGAAACGAAATAAACAAAAGGTCATGATAAGCATTGCACATAGATTAAATGGTTTAACTCTCTAACAAAAGTCCTCAGTGGAATCGCCAACTGTCGCAACCTACCCGTCAACGGGAGGGTGAACAGGACAAAACAGATGGGCCAAAGCGTTTGTCTAAGGGAGAAAAAGAGCAGAGTCGCCACCAATGTTTATTCGAGGAAAACGTTAGAAAAACCAAAAGACGGGGTCTGCGGATATTGAAAGTAAGGGTTCAGGAGTTGTTTACGTATGGGGAAGGTATTAGCACCAGACGTGCCGGTCACAAGGGACAACATCCTTTAATCGAGTGCGCAAAACATGACTTCAAAATTGTGTATTTTCCCTTTTTATATTTTTTTATTTTTTTCCGGGTTGACAAGGGTGTTGCTATTGCTCCTACGTATCCTCAAGTGCAATGGAGAATTCAGACCTACGTAGTTCTTTAAGTCTAAAAGTTTGTGTTACATTGATCTTATGTTTTTCAGAAGATTGATTTTAATTATGAATAAAAGTCATTTAAGGCATTGGACCTTGAAACGATGTTTTAAACTTTAAAAAAGTAGAGAGAATCGTTAAGATATTGGACCTTGAAACGACCTCAAGTTTGAAAAGCAAAGAGAATCGTTAAGGCGTTGGGCCTTGAAAGAATCTTCTCAAGTTTGAAAAGCGGAGAAAATCATTAAGGCATTGGACCTTGAAACAATCTCAAGTGATTTTAATGAAGAGAAAATCAGTTATATGTTTATTTCATCTTTGGTTTTATTCATTAACTTTCAATCTCTTTAAAAAGATGATTTATGGCATTAACGATCGGTTGAAATTTATTTTACAAGAAGAAAAGTGATTACTGAAGATAGAAGGAGATGAAGATGCACAAAACAAGAAAGAGGGCCCCTAAGGATGCAGAGATCGCATTCAAATCCTTAAAACAAAAACTAATTGGATGACGAATGAAGAACGATGTAGAAGTCGATTGCAGTCGCAATTTGGTAGCACTTCGGCCTCGTTTTCTTCTTCTTCTTCTATTTGATGTCTCTCAATTTCTCTCAATGCTGGACCTTGGAACCGTTTTCTCAACCTCCCTCATGCTTATTTATAGCAAACGATGGCATTATGGGTCATGGCAGCTAGCGCACGCGAGCTATTGCTTCAACCTGAAGTAACCTTTCTTGCCCAGGCAAGCTGGTTACTTCACCCCTAAGCTATTTGGGGGCCCAGGTGAGCCAGGGTTCAGAAAAAAGCCTAGAATGACCCTTTTGCTCTCCCCTTTGGGTATTTTTCGTATTCTTGATCAAAATATCGAATGATCATCTGTTTCACACTGTAACTAGCATTCAACACCATAAGTCGACTAGTAAGGATCAAAAGATCAACAAATGATAGTCCCCGGACGAAATTAAGGTATGACAAGGGTGTAGCAAGCAAATGCTCACCACCCCCTCTAAAATTTAATTGGATTGGGCTTCTCCCAATTCAATTAAATTTATTTCCCAACACACACGTCAAATATTCACTTATTGCATGTGAAATTACAAAACTACCCCTAATACAAAAAACTAGTCTAGGTGCCCTAAAATACAAGGGCTGAATAATCCTACATTTCTAGGGTTCCCTACCTACATTATGGAGCCCTAAATACAAAGCCCAAAAATAATGAAATCCTAATCTAATATATACAAATATAAGTGGACCCAACCTTGGCCCATGGGCTTAGAAATCTACCTTGAGGTTCATGAGAACCCTAGGGCCTTCTTTTGCAGCTCTAGCCCAATCCTCTTGGAGCCTTTTGTTCATGGCTCTAGTGACTGGTCCCTTCCTAGGGAGGATTGCATCAAAAGGGGAAACAACTTACCATTGTTACATTTTGATCTGGTTGGCCCAACTAGAACAAACTCAGTTAGTGGTAAAAGGTATGGTCTGGTCACTGTGGATGATTACTCTAGATGGACCTAGGTCATGTTCCTAGCCCAGAAGGATGAGTCTTTTGGTGTCTTTGTTAAATTATGTAAAAGATTTTAAAGTGAAAAAGCATTATGCATTACTTCAATTAGAAGTAACTATGAAAGAGAGTTTGAAAATGGGAATTTTCGTTAGTTCTATGAAGAAAATGGTATCCTTCACAACTTTGTAACTCCAAGAACACCTCAACAAAATGGTGTGGCTCAGAGGAAGAACAAATAATTATACGAAATGGCGAGGACCATGCTTAATGATGATTCTACTCCTATGTACTTTTAGGCTGAAGAAGTAAATATTGCCTATTATTTACAAAACAAAATTTACATAAAATCCACTTTGAAAAAGACTTCTTATGAATTGTGGAAAGGACAAAAATCCAACATATCATACTTCTATCCTTTTGGATGTCAATGTTTCATTTTAAACACTAAGGAGAACTTGGGAAAGTTTCATTCTAAAAGTGATGATGGAATATTGCTTGGGTACTCTAAAACTTCCAAGGCTTATAGAGCACATAACTCTTGAACCTTAGTATTTATGAAGTTATCCATGTGAGGTTCAGTGACACCAAGCCTGATAAGGAGTTTTTAGTGTTGGATGAGTCTTTTGCAGATTTGAGACTGAAAGATGGAATCAAAAAGTCTAATTCATCTAGTCATAGCGCATAAGTTGTAGCATCCAATCCACCCCTGGACAGTCCTCAAGAAGAAGAGAGCCAACTGGACAAAACATAAGAAAGAAGCATCTAGAAAGTCAAATATTGGTGATCCAACAAAAAGATTCCACACTAAAGCATCTCTCGGGCTGCATACCACACTAATATAAGAAATTGAGCCCAAAGATAGAGATGAAGCAATGCAAGATGAAAGTGGGCTTAAGGCCATGCATGAGGAGCTTGACCAATTCCAGAAAAGTGATGTATGGAAACTAGTGAAGCTACCTAAGGACCAAAAGGCTATTGGAGCTAAGTTTATATCTAGAAACAAAATAGACATTAATAATAAGTTTGTAAGAGGTTAAATGCTAAGAGTTACTGAAACTTATGCTCCTATAGCTAGTCTTGAAGCAATGTGCATTTTATTTTCATTTGATACTTATCAGAATATGAAGCTATACCAAATGTGTGTAAAAAGGGCATTTTTGAATGGACTCATCCAAGAGGAACTTTATGTAGAACAACCCCCTAGGTTTGAAAGTAATATTTTTCCTCATCGTGTTTTCAAACTAAATAAAGTCTTATGTGGACTAAAACAAGCTCCTCGAGCTTGGTATGAAAAGCTTATAGTTCCACCATAAAGTTTATACAAAAATCAAAATAAATTTACAAAGCAAATTAGCCTATCAAACTGAAATTCTAAATCCAAAAGAACTAAGTGGATGACTCGGGTCCCCGACAACGACAACAGAAACTTGTTAAGACTTTTGGCAAGCGTACCTATTGTCATTGTAGGTTTCGCATTTATATAAGAGTTTGTCTCCACAGGGACTTCAGTTACTTAATTCATTAGGATAAAGGTTATCAGTTTAATAGTTATGTACAAATTTAATCGAATGTCTTTTGGTTTTGGTTTAACTAATTGAAAGTAAAAGAATGGTAAAAGTAACATATTTATAGAAATAACAGAATTAATAGAAATTCAAAAATAACAGAATTAACGAAATTCAGTGCGTTGGAAATATGGAAATTGTGGAAACGAAGGGTGTTTTAAAGGGTTCCAAGGCTCAGAAGTGGAGAGAATTGAGAAAAGAGAGAAAGAAGAAGAAGAAAGAAGAGGAAATGAAGTCGAGGTGCTGCCGAATCACGGCTGTGACCAATCCCTACATTGTCCCTTGTTCGGTGTTCTTCGTGCGACCGTCGGTTAGTTTTGTTTTTAAGATTTGAATGTGATATATGCACCCTTAGGGGTCCCCCTTTGTTGTTTTGCGCACATTCATCTTCTCCATCTATCATCGTCAATCTCTTTTTCTTTGTAAAGTTCAATCTTAACCGATCACTAGTGAAGTAAAATTGTCTTTAAATAGATTGGAAATTAATAAACAAAACCAAGATAAAATAAATTCACAATCAAACTTCTTTTTTTATCAAATATCACTTGAGATCGTTTCAAGGTTCAACGCCTTAACGATTCTCTCTGTTTTTCAAAATTTAAAAGATTGCTTCAAGGTCCAATGCCTTAACAATTCTCTTCGCTTTTCAAAATTTAAAGCAATCTTTCAAGGTCCAACTCCTTAAATGAATTTTTTTCACGATTAAAATAAATCTTTCAAAAAACATAAAATCAATTTAACACACAAAACATTCAGACTTAAAGAACTACATAGTTCTGAATTCCTCATCGCACCTGAGGATACGTAGGAGCAATGGCAACTCCCTTGTCGACCCCAAAAAGAAAAAAAGAAAAAAGGGAAAATAAATAATTTTGAAGTCACGTTGTGCACACTCGATTAAAGGTTGTCGTCCCTTGTGACGGGCGCGTGGGGTGCAAATACCTTCCCCACGCGTAAACAACTCCCGAACCCTTATTTTCAAAATTCACAGACCCCTTTTGGGTTTTTCTAATGTTTTCCTTGAATAAACATTGGTGGCGACTCCGCTCATTTTCACCCTTGGAGACAAACGCTTTGGCTTATCTATTTGGCCTTCGTCGTCCTGTCGTGAGGTAGGTTGCAATATAATACTTCTTGACTCAAATTCTTCAAGGGATGGCACTAATCCTCCTTTCCAATTCTTCAAGGGATGACCAAAAAATGAAATAAAAGCTAAACCAATAGAGTTTTAACAAGACAAATTTTCAAGCAATAAAAAGCACATAAAAGAAAGCTAGGACTCAAAGAGAAACCTAGAATGGTTCTAGAGTATAGTAAAAAAAACCTATAAAAAAAAGACTCAAGAAACCTCTAGTTTTGGCACTTGTTTTCACATTACTTTTCAATTGAAATTGTAGAACTAAGATCGGTCTAAAATAAGCACTAATTGTAGAGCAAATTTTGAGCCAAAACAACAAGCACACTTCCCTTTCCTTTTTTTTATTTTTCCTGGACACTGATTTTTTTCGCCAACTTGTATGATTTTTATTATTTTTCCTCTTATCCAAATCACTTGTTTCTTTTTTTCAATTTTTTTTAAGATATCTAGAAAATTTATGAATACTTTCAGCTCCAAATTCGTAGTGACCAATTCCCGGTAATTTTTACAAGCTCGTATGTTCAAGCTGCCAGCACCAGCAATTTCAGGCTTCGAATTTGTTAAGCATGGTACGTTGATTTCCTTAGGCTTACTTTCAACTTTCCTTTGTATGTTAAACTCTCTAGGATTGTTTACCACAATTTTAGGAGTTCAATATACACTTAGGATCAAAATTTCGGTCAGCAATTCAATCACCAAAACTCAAATTCACAATAGACACAATCATAAGAAATTTTGGCTCTAAATTTGGCCCTACCAATTCAAATTCAAGTGAAATTTGAATAGAAATTAAAATTACCCTCCAATTTTTTGTGACACTTAGGCTATAAATAGAGGCCTTGTGTG
Source organism: Glycine max (assembly GCF_000004515.6). Taxonomy (NCBI): domain Eukaryota; kingdom Viridiplantae; phylum Streptophyta; class Magnoliopsida; order Fabales; family Fabaceae; genus Glycine; species Glycine max. Next base: position 28,059,880 of record NC_038251.2, on the reverse strand, counting down.
TGCATTTTTTCAACTTTGATCGTTTGAAAATTACATTTCAAAGTTCAGACTTCATTTGTGGCACAAAATTTCATGCTACTTCTCTCCCTCTCCCTCAACTCATCTTCTCCTACCTTCAAGCTCTTATCCATGGCTTCCTATGGTGGTGAGCTTCTTCTTGACTCATCTTCTCCTTGAAGTGGTGTCTCCAATCATCTTTTTTGCATTGATGAAGAAGATCCAAGGCCTACAAGCTCCACTTGGAGCTATATCAACTGGCCTCCTCCCATTTCATTGCCTTACCTTCCTGGTGAATCCAAGGTTGCTTTGGTGGATCGAAGCCTTAGCAAGAGGGAGGAAATGCTTAGAGTTCTGAAGTTTCATTTACAGCAAGCTCAGAATTGTATGAAGCAACTTGCTGATAAGCATGGATCTAAAAGACACTTTGCCATTGGTGACCTTGTTTTTGTTAAGCTTCATTCTTACAGACAAGTTTCTGTTGCACAAAGGGCCAATGCTAAGCTTAGTCCTACATACATTGGTCCCTTTCAAGTGGTTGATCGTGTGGGTGTTGTTGCTTATAAGCTTGCTTTTCCTACTTCTTCTCTCGCATAAAAAATGTGTTTCATGTTTCCCAGTGAAGTGACATGTCACTGTTGCTGATTCAAGTCTTACACTTTCGGATTTTTCTGTTGACAGTTCCAGTCTTAAAGAACCAGATGCCATTTTGGATCAGATGATGGTTTGGAGAAGAGGACAAGTTGTGACCAAGGTTTTAGTCAAGTGGAAACATCACTTGCCTGAGGATTCCACATGGGAGTTCTACTATGATCTCAGGAAATGGTTTCCTTCTTTTCATCCTTGAGGACAAGGATAGTTTTGAGGGGGTGGGATTGATATAGAGCAAAGCTCAAGGATCCACGTGTCATGCAGTTGCTGAAGGACACATGTCTGTCACTAAGGGAGCCTTGGATTGGTTAATTAGTTAGTACCATTTTCTATTGAGAAAAAGTTGATAATAACAACTTTGTATAGCCAATTCATTCTTCTGATGCATTCATTCCATTACTTGTAAACATTCTCCTCTGTATCTTTGATCTAATTCAATAAGACTTCTCGGAACCTTTTTTCCTTCAAGGTTCCTTGTTCATCCTAGTTCTTCGGTTAATCTTCTTTCCCTAGAACTATCTTATCTCTTATCAGTAGGTGACGAATTTCTCGCTCTCGGAGTAGACGTCGGAGTAGATGCGAGGGCTGAATGTTGCTGGAAATGTCGTCGGCAAAAGTGGCAAATAGGGCGTCACTGTTGAAGAGAGGGAAAGTAGGTTACATCGTTTCAGCAAAAGGGGGTTGAAGTATAGAATGAGCACGAGGAGGGAGTTAATTGTTTGCTAGTTATTCTAAAGAAATGCTGTGATTTTAAGCTTTATTTTATTCAATAATGATAATATTAAGTTTTATAGAATATTTATTAAATAATGATAACTTTAAATTTAATAAAATACTTAATTTTGACACAATTATAATATTTATAATAATTAAATAAAACTAAAAATTAATAATATACCACATTATAATTTAATATCATGACGATATATTATACAAATTAATTATTATAAATTAATATTATTAATTTTTATATTAAATTGTGAATTTAGTGTGTGGCCATTTCATATATGATTTTGTTTCATATAGAGACATCTATGGTTAAGGAAAAATACAAATTTTAAAATAAATTTAAATTATATAAATCTATATTGATAAAAAAGAAACTAACAATCAACCTAATAAAACTTTTTAATCACATGTCACATCTTTAAAAAAAAATAAAAAAAGACATGAAATGAAATAATATTTTCAAGCTAGTTAATTATAAAATAACAAAAATAATATAAAAATTTATTAAATGAATAAAATTTTTATTTTTATTTTTTTGGTCCCTTTTGTAACGCCGGACGTGCCAATTTGTTGATCCTATACTTTCAACTTTACCAAGATGTATTATCATACTTAATTCAAAGAAATAAAATAAGATCAAACATCCTATTTAGAATTTCATTCGATCAACCCTAATGAAGGGCATGTTCCAATATCCTTCCCGTGAGGAGAAAGATACTGCAAATCCAAGGTGATTTGATCAGATTCTTAACAAGATGCATAGTAATTTGTGGAAGAAAGATACTGCAAATCCTGATATATCCTCACATGCAGTTGACGAAGAAAGGTGGAAGGCACCATAAGATGATTCGTGCAAGATTAACTTTGATGTCTCAATCAGGAAGCAAGTGGGAACAGGGCTGGGTTTGATAGCCCAGGACCACCAAGGTCATGATGTTCTGGCAGCACGTTTTCCACAGATTCTGTAGTGGAAGTTAGAGAAGCAGATGCCTGTGCTTTCAGATGGGCGATTATTAAGGTGAATGAGCTATGCTTGTTGTGCTCAGTTTGAAACTAATAATTTACCACTGTTTCAGTGCGGGAAGACGAGAGACTCAAGTGGCAGGGACCTATTTCATGGTCTAGTAGATGACTGCAGGCGACTCTTGTAAAAATGTTGTCAATGACTAAAAATTAATATTTGTATTTAAGTTATTCAGTAAAATATTATGTTTGCTCAGCTGACGTAATATTTTACTGAATAATTTTATGGTTTTTTTGTCAAAGTATGTCGGGAATATTTGTCAGTTAATGTCAGTCGAGACTATTTTTCGGCTCACGCTGGTTGAGTCTATTTTCAGCTGATGTTCACTAGGTTTTTTTACCAACGCGGCTAGGGTTTGTTTGGCCAACACCGACTAGTGTCTTTTTGAACGACATTGACCAAGTCTATTTTCAGCCAACGTTGGCCTAAAAAATCCTAGTAGGTGTTGACAAAATAATCTACGTAATATCGGCTAAAAAATAGCTTGGTCGATGCCGACCAATAAAACCTACCTGATGTCAACCGAAAAACATCATTGGTCAACGTTGAGCGAAAAATCCCCTAGTCGAAGTTGGCTAAGAAATAGCCCTCACCAGTGTCAAACAAAAAACCCTACCCAACATCGGCTATAAAATAGTCTTGGCTGATGTTAGCTAAAAAATAGCTCTAATCGATGTCGACCGAAAAACATCACTGGTCAACGTTGAGCGAAAAATCCCTAGTTGAAGTTGGCTAAGAAATAGCCCTGACCAATGTCAGACAAAAAACCCTACCTAACATCAGCTATAAAATGGCTGATGTTGGCTAAAAAATAGCTTTGACCGATGTCGACCGAAAAAATTCTAGTGGATGTCAACTGTAAGATCATAGTCGATGCCGACTAAAAATAGTCATACCCGATATCGATCAAAAATACCTAGCTGGTGTTAATAGAAAACCCCCCAACCTACATCAACAAAAAAACTTAACTAATGTGGTTAAGAAATAGCTTTGGCTGATGTCAGCCAGAAAATCCTAGTCGATGTCAGCAAAAATATCCTAATCAACGTCGGCTAAGAAAATCTAGTTGACATCAGTCAAAACACCCTAGCTAACATCGACTGAAAATATAACCCTAGCCAATATTGGCTAAAAAATAACTTTGGTTGATGTTGGCTAGAAAAACCTTGTTGACGTCGACTAAAAAACCTTAGCACGTGTCTACTCAAAAGTTAGCCATGACCGATGTCAATAGAAAAAATCTAACCAACGTCAGCAAAAAAAATCATTGGTCAACATCAACTAAAAAAACCTAGATGACAACGACCAAAAACATATTTGGTTGACGTCAACAAAAAATTCTCATGACTGACATCAGGGAGAAAATAACCCTAACCAACATCATCTATAAAATATTTTAGCTGATATCGGAAAAAAATAGCTTTGGTTGACATCATATAAAAAAAATTCTAATAAAAAAAACCTCAACCAACATCAGTGAAAAGCAACTGATGTCGATGTCGACTGTAAAAACTTTGATCACTCGTAGATGTGAGTGTTGAGCGAAAAAAAGTCGCGAGCAAGAACGTGATTTAGAATGAGCATCTCTGGAAAAAGAATTTTAGATTCTATATTTTTGGAGCGAATTTGAAATCTCACTGTTTTAGTCAACCAAATGATTCATAAAAATACCAAAAATTAAATTCCTTGAAAAAAATGCATTCCCCTGCTAAATCATTTTATTCTTTTTTTAATTTGTTATATTTTTATAATCTTATGTATTTTTATGACACTATTCAAAAATTATTTTATAAAGTAAATATATAATATAAATTTAATCTTTAATGTATATTTTTTACATAAATTATAATTTCATAAAATGACAGTATTTTATTATCTTTTTAATATTTATATGTGATTTAATGACTATTTTTTACCTATATTAATATATTATTTTTATTTATTATAATAGTATTTTTTTATTTATATTTAACTTTATTTAATCATGTACAAATTTTTTTAAAAGAATTAGATTATAGAAAAATATTGTCACTAAATCACATTATTTTGAAAGATAAATATAATATATAAAATAAAACATACAAATATACATATTTTAATTTATGTGAAAATATAATTTAATCTTACATGTTATATTTTAAAAGATAATATATAAGATTATAAAAATATAATAAATTAAAAAAGAATAAAATTTGAATTTTAAATTATTTTCACATAAAACTTATATTAATGCTATATTTTGCCTCAAATATTTAAATGAGCACTTGAGTATAGTGTAAAAGAGTGTGTTTCTTACTTTTAAGTTCTTATTTTTTAAGAAAATATTGATCAACTTTCTAGTTTAGTCAATATTTAAAATTTAACGGTCAACGGTTAGTCAATGATTAAAATTAGCTCTGAGATTATGATAATGATTTTTAAACGTTTTCTCAGAATTTAATCTATCCGGATATCGTGTAGATTTATATATAGTTATAAATTAAAACTAGCACGTAATAAAGCCTTCCAAACAACCATTTTAAAAGTGTTAAAAACACATTTTTTTTCTAACACGCAAAATATTGCAGCATTTCAATAGTAGTAAGAAAAAACAAATAAGGTAAATATTAAAAGTAAACAAAAAATATCTCAGTAAGATTAATAAGAAGTGTCTCGCACGGTAAAATTCTAATAAATAATAAGTAAAAAAATAAAATGTTCGGGTTTATTGGTTTGGTTCGATTCTTACGGCTTTCAAACCAAGTGTCTCGCACGGTAAAATTCTAATAAATAATAAGTAAAAAAATAAAATGTTCGGGTTTATTGGTTTGGTTCGATTCTTACGGCTTTCAAACCAAGAGTCAAACCAAACCATTCGGGTTTCAAGAAACGAAACTCAAAGCAAACCAATAAAGCAAACCAAACAAGATTTTTTAATTGTTTTTCCTAAATTGATTGGATTTGCGAGTTGGAAAGGATCCAAGGGCACCCCTATTGAAATTTGTTTTTATCATGCCCAATGCCCATCATGTCAGTCCGCGTTTCCTAGATAACTCTACACTATCTAAAAAAGTAAACCCCTCAAGAAATAAATCAATCTCCATGTATTGAAAATTATTGTTTTGTTTGGGGTGGGCTTCGGGGGAGGGATTAGTATATCCGAAGCACTTGACAGCACATTGGAAATTTCAAACACTACTCATAATTCAACGAATATACAAACCAATCTTTTGTAGCTTTCCCTGTGCATCACAGTAAAGCTACACAAGATTCAAAGCTCAGGAAAATTTCTCTTCTAAATTCAACATTGTCATAATGTATTTAGAATTGAATGCTAAATTTTGGGTTCAGTGGCTTTCCAAGATGTCAACTCAGATGGAATGACTTCTTCATTACAGGAAAGCACAGCTTGTGCCATCAAATTACCTAGCCAAGCATGGTATAACAATCCTCTTGAACCTAACCCTCCAAATAACCAATACCTACAAGTATGGTTTCTGCCTATTACATCATTTATACAACCCAAAAGTGGAAGTGATCCAAGGGTGGTGAGTGGAGGCATTGCCCTCAGACCAGCTCTTGCTCCAGTGAAAACCCAATCCTTTATTCCAGGATAAATGGTAGATGCCTTTGGCAAAAGCTCCAGAAGAGCTTTCGTAGCTTCGTCAGTTGAGACATTTGGCAATGAATTAATGGATTTCCACTCCCAAGTTGAGCCCACTTTCAGACTACGAGGACCCTGAACAGAAATCCATGCATCTGATAATATTGACGGCCCACTCTCGGGATAACCGCTAGAAGACAATGTCAGAAAATTCTTAAGTAAATGGGATATGATCTTGAAGCAATCTAAATGGCAAATCATAAGCTATGAAGGCTCATTCCTAGAAAATAATGCACTTGAAGCAGAATACAGCTATAAATAATCATGTCATGAGACAACAAAATACCAAACTATAGAGTTTTCAGGATGAAAGCAAATACAAGGCAGAACATTAAAACCTTACATCATATCATCAGGCAATTCCAGGTGTGCAATTACACCCCTACAAGTCCTTAAAGGAAGCCTCCCCGAGATCTCAGGAAGCATGTTCACCTTGGCACCTAGGCATATGATGACTGCGTCATATTCCCCTGATAAATGAAAGATATAAATCAGTCTAGAACAAATGAAACCCTCTGCCAATAGTAAGCTCATGTCATGACTTATCTAAAGCTACCACAAAATTAGCAAACAAGTTACTTCAAAGCCATTGGTATGGATAACATTGAAATGTGAAAACCTTCATTGGCCAATTTATACAGTTGAAACAGAAAAACCTTCCAGACAAATATGCAAAAAGGAATTTCATAGAACCAGCCAATCAGGTCAGGTCAACAATGCCTATTGTATGTAACAATGGCAATCAAGTTTGTCAAACTTGAGAGTCTACGTAAATTTGTAGAGCTTCCACAGACTTGACTCATAAAAATAAACTTATTATAAAAATAGTATTAAAAAACCTATTAATGACATATATGCAAACAAAATACTCTTAAATCTCAACAATAATTCAATATTTCAACTCAATAGTAAAGCAAACTAGCAAATCACAATAATAATGTATGATAGTACATTAGTCCTAAATAAGATCAAACTACATAAATGGCCAAATCATACATAAATTTATAAAAACATACGTTCCTAAAGTGAAAACATTTCAAAAAGGAGTTAATTTCTTCACACCATTTGAGCCATAATAGTAAAACATTGACACCGTGGTCAATGGGGGGTAAAAGTTAAATTTGATTTCAAACTCGTTAACTTGTTTCTTGACTTGAGAATTTGTACAAGTTTACTTGAGTGAATCCAGAAAAGAATTTGACAGCGAGTTAACTCATTTTCTCTGCCTAAACTTGTAAACCCATAAGAGTCTACAAGTTAACTTGAGAGTTTGACAACCTTGATGATAATACTAAATGAAACAATCAAAAGTGAATAGGGTGATTTAAGATTCCTTGTTCTCCTGTTTGAGGAATGATAGACTAACTAATTTAAAAAATATTGAAATAAGTTTATATTGCCTAAACTTACTCTGTAAAAGCTTTCACTACTTTTCTTGTATTATAGGAATCTCCTTCAGATTTGGCATTTCTGCATTTACATATTCACCCTTCACAGTTGTCTCCATATTAAGCTACAATTTTCCTTCATGTTAAAAGCCTCTTTCCTTACAGATTGACTAATTTACCAATATAGTCTAATTTGATGAGTTCATATATACCAATGTTTTGAGTTTGGCATAGTTGAAGAAAAAAGATTTTTCAGAAAGTCCTGAATTCAAGCTTTTTATAATTTATGATTACTCATTACTCATTGACCTACATTTGATTGAATAAAAATGCTAAATTTAAATTGTTACATTCACTTAATTTAAAGGACAAAGCAAAAGGAGACAGACATTACCAGACATTACAAAACTTTGGCAAGTTTACAATCATACTGGCATATTTACAATCAAACAGCAACAACTGAATAAAACTATGGAAGACCAAAAGAATAGCAATGTATTATTACCTTCAAAATCGGAAAGTCTATGAACAGATCTTTTGTGTAAACTAAGTTGTTTGTGTCCAGACTCAAGAGTGGAGGATTCTTTCACCAAATTTTTGCAACCTTGGAAAAGTGCCTAATGTAATTATTAAAAACAATGAAATTAACCTAGAAAAGAAAAGGCAAAAGATATACACTATATGATTAAACAATAGAAAAAAATTGCATGAGTCATCCAAACCTGAAGATAGTGTTGGGAATTGATATTTAGAGCTTCAGGCATATAGAAAGCAGTGTTGAATGGTAAACATACACCAGGTAAAAGACTTTGAGCCTCTTCGTCATTAAGTGTTTCTACTCTGCAGCTAGGAAGACAAGTCTTGACATTCTAATCACATAAGAGGCAGAATATCAATATGAAACACAAGTCAACTAACCAATATTCCAAAAATCTATTAAATTAGAGAGGTTACATCATTCAATTTGATCATGTTCTTCATATCTGTTGCTGGTCTTAAGATGCCCCTGAAGTCAGCTGATCATCAGCAATGTAAAGCAACTCTAAGATTCCCATGCAGAGCAAAAAAATGGAAAAAAAAAAACAGCAATATGAAGTGTTCGAAAAAGACGCATAAAACTATTTTGCAAGAGTTGGGGAGGGACAGTATTCAGTTTCTGAAAGGAAAAGAAACTAAAGAACCTTTTGTGAGCTACAAAAGCTTTCATATCTTCAGCAGATTCTCCAGTTCTGCAGTCTTTGGAGACACTAGCTTCTTCAGCAACTCTCAAAAGCTTCATGCTCTCTTTCCAACACTGAGCACCCTCCCAGAGAAGCTTAACTACATTACCATTCATCCATCAGTAGATTCCATAGGACAACACCACAACATAACAGAAAATCAATATAAAACAACAATCCACTATATCCACACTCCACAGAAGGATACATTTCAAGAAGAAAATGAGAAACCTTTAGGGGAATAAGGGTGAAGAAGACCCCCAGATACTCCAGAAGCACCACCCCCAATACCCACTTCATCATATATATCAATTCTCATTTGCAACTCCTTAGGACTTTGCTGCAAAGTGATTTTCACCAAAAAAAAAAATGAAAATGAAATAAAATCAGTTGCTGACAGACAATTATGCTGTGTAAGTTTTCATAAATTAGCAGGCACACATTAATATTAGTAATTCATAAGCACTTTTAGGAGAATAAAATAAGAAGAAAAAAATAAAATGAGTTTCTCTAATTTGTAGAAACTCTCTCACATTAATCTTTTAAAAGGTTATTTTTAAGCTAATTTTAATTTTAACTTATGGAGAAATTTATTTCATTTTTCATTCTCATTTTCTTCTGATAAGTGTTTATGGAAAAGTTTATCCAATCAGGATAAGTGAGTGTACCTTCAACAAATGCCAAACAACTGAGAGGCCAGCGAATCCAGCACCGAGCACTGCGCACCTGAGGCAATAATAATTACGAGTCAAATTTTTAACCCAGTGTGTTTATAGAGGGAAGATGATGTGTATGTTTATATGTATATTTATGAAATGACAAGTGAAGCAAGAAGAGGTGACCTGAGCGGCAATTGAGTTGGAGAGCTATGGCATCGAACTGAAGAAGGAGAAGGAGGAACAGAATAGACAAGGTTGAGTGTTGGACATGTTGAAATGCGAGGCAAAATCCTTCCATTAGGGTTCGGCCACAAATTGAGGCTCTTCATGTCCGTCTGTTACTTTCACTTACTGCTCTTGTCCCCGTGAACAGGAGGCAACAGCCAAAAAGGTAGAGGTGTTTTGCTTAATAATATTACTGAACCCAGCTTTTTTCTTTACCTAAAAAGCTACTTATAAGTTATTGCTGAAAATAAGAACTTCAAAACAAATAAGAAGAATTCATTTGTCAATTTTAATGTTTTTTTAGATAGAAGGTTTCTTTTAAACTAAAAGTCGTTTGATAAAAATTTTAAAAGTTTTAGTTTTATTTAAAATTAATTATCTTGTTAAATAAAAAAGTATATTTATAAAATAAAAAAAGAATAAATATTTATTTTAGTGCCTAAAAGAGTAGGACGATGACAAATTCGTTCTTGAAAGATTAAAAATAAAATTTTAGTATTCGAAAGTGTAAAAAGTGTAACAAATTTGTCATATCATTAACTTTCGTCCTTTACCGTTAATGGATTCACCTACATGACATATAGGGATGAAAAGATTGTTCGCATGACCTTCATTAGTTAACAATGATGCATTGACTCAAAGGAACAAAAATGTAAGCAAAAAGGTGTTGGTGTTGTGTGCATCAAATGAATACATATTTATCTCATGCATACATTAAAACACGCTTACAACATCGAAGAAGTTTATACAAGAACATAAAGGAAAAGGGAAACTGATGAAAAGGAAAACATAACTTTTGCACAAAAGATTAATAGGCCTAACTCTCTAAAAATAGTCTCCAGTGGAGTCGCCAACTGTTGCAACCTACCCTTCGGCGGGAGGGCGACACGAGGCTCACAGGTGCGTCTTCCAAGTGAAGAAGGTGCGTGGAGTCGCCACCAACATTTATTCGAGGAAAACGTCGGAAAACCGAAGTGTGTGGTCTACGAACTTTAATTGTGAAAGGTTCGGGAGTTGTTTTTACGCACGGGGAAGGTATTAGCACCCCACGTGCCCATCACAAGGGACGACAGCCTTCAATCAAGTGTGCAAATATGACTTCAAAATTATGTATTTTTCCCTTTTTTATGTTTTTATGCCTTTTTGTATTTTTTATCTTTTTGTGGTCGACAAGGGTGTTTCCCTCACTCCTACGTATTCCTCAATTGCGATGAGGAAATCAGACCTACGTAGTTCTTTGAGAACTAAACGTTGGTTAAGTTGTTTTTATCTTTTTTCGCAAGATATATTTTAACCGAACAAAAGTCGTTTAAGGCGTTGGACCATTAAACAATCTTTTGATTTTTGGAAAGGAGAGAAACGTTAAGGCATTGGACCATTAACAATCTTTTGGTTTTGAAAGGAGAGAAACGTTAAGGCGTTGGACCATTAACGATCTCTTGGGGTGGTCGACAAAAGCGAGGCTTTTGCTCCTACGTATCTTCAATTGTGATGAGGAAATCAAACCTATGCAGTTCTTGCAAAAGCGATAAAGTTATGTGTTGATTTTATGCTTTTGAACGGTCGATGTTAACCGATAAAAGCAAAGAGGACCATTTAAGGCGTTGGACCTTAAAACGGTTTCAAGTGATTTTTGCGGACAAAGCTTGATTTGTGAGTTGATTTTAGCCTTGGTTTCACTTTGGTTATTAGTCAATTAATTCAAGGAAAATTTCAAAGAAAAACGTCTGATTGATTTTTCTTGATTATTATTTTTTTAAGATATTTTGATTATTTTATTATTATTTTGTTTTTTTTGTTTAACCGAGGTTACAAAGTGAACGATCAGTTAGATTTTGTTTTAACAATGATTAAACGAGATTACAATACAAATGATCAGTTGAAATTCATTTTATCATTTATTAGGTGAAAAAATAGCTTAAATAAATGGTTAAAAGCTCATTAAAGTGGAATAAAAGAAAACTGAAAGTAAGCAAAATGAAAGTGAAAGTACACAAAACAAGTAGGAACCACTAAGGGTGCATAGAATGAATTGAAAGATTCGATTTCGGGAACTTACCGGTTGAAGACCGAAGAACGACGAAGAACGAACGAAGAACGGTGAAGAACGATGAAGAAAGATGAAGAATTTCCACAAAATCGCTTACAGAAACGTCTTGGAAACGTTACGGAAGCACCTCGGCTTGGATTTTCTTCACGAAAACACATTTTTTCACCCAAAACAGCTGAAATGCATAGCCAAGGGGCCCGAAATGAATTTACATAGACCCCCTTCCCTTATTTATAGCAAAAATGGGGAGGTGCTTGCCGCCCAGAGACTTCATGAAGAAGATTTCTAAGCGCACCCCAATTACTAAGTTCACCCCCACTTTTCGTACTCTACGGAAAAGTTACGAAAGCCTTACGGAAGTGTTTCAGATTTGATTTTCATCTTTTTTTCTCTTCCCTTTCACCAATATTAAGTGAAATATGCTTACCCAAGGTTTTCAGAAATTTTACAAAAGCATTACGGAAGCCACGGAAGCCCCGGAAACAATTTTTCAACAAAACGTGGAGGAGCTTGCCGCCCAGTTGCTTCCTCCTTAAGCAACCCAACTTCCAAAATATTATGGAAGGGCCTAGAATTGAATTGCTATTTACACCCCTCTCTTGATAAGTTCCACCCCTATTTTTGTGTTTTTGGCTGTTTTCTTTCTGAAATCTCACAAAACTTTACGGATTCCACCGCGATGAGTGTTAAGCCTTCCGAAGCGATCAACAATGGTCCTCAGATGAAATTAGAGTGTAACAATTTATTTACACACACCTAACTTTGCTAAATACACTCTCTTTTCATGATTTTGACCGGTTTCTTCCTGAAACATCTTAGAACTTTACGGATTCCACAACGATGGGTGTTAAACATTTTGAGGTGGTCAAACGAAGGTCGCATGCCAACAAACAATGGTCCCCGGACAAATTTAGGGTATGACACACTTGAAAAGTTCATATCTTATTTGGTAGGCTCAAGAGTTATCATCTACACCAATCATGCAACTATTAAATATTTTCTCAACAAGGCTAATTCCAAACCCAGATTGATAAGATGGATCTTGCTGTTGCAAGAATTTGATTTGGTGATTCGGGATAAAAAGGGATCGAAAAACGTTGTAGCTGACCATTTGTCTAGATTGGTGAATGGGGAAGTCACGTCAAAAGAAGCTGAAGTGAGAGATGTATTCCGTGATGAATCATTATTCTTGGTGAGTGAGAGACCTTGGTTTGCCGATATGGCCAACTTCAAAGCTGCAAGAATCATCCCAAAGGACTTAAATTGGCAGCAGAGGAAGAGATTTCTACATGATGCTCAATTCTATATATGGGATGATCCACACTTGTTCAAGATAGGAGCTGACAATGAATATATTATGGAGGTTGAGGTATTTGTTTGCTGGGGGATTGATTTTGTAGGTCCCTTCCCTTCGTCTTTTGGCAATGAATATATACTAGTGGCTATTGACTGTGTCTCTAAATGGGTTGAAGCAGTGGCTACCCCCGCATAATGATGCTAAGACCACTATTAGAAAATACACTTTCAACATCGGTTATTTAGAACATTCTACATCGGTTCTAAAACCGATGTTGAAAGTGGCGATGTTGAATGTATGAATGTTAACATCGGTTTTGGAGAACCGATGTTAACATACATATGACAACATCGGTTCTCCAAATACCCGATGTTAAACACAATGAACAACAACAAAAAAAGTGTAGGCATGATGAACGTTGACATCGGTTTTCCAGTAAAACCGATGTTAATATGTTAGTTTAACATCGGTTTTCTAGAATAACCGATGTTAATGTATGCCCTTAACATCCGTTTTTCTAGAAAACCGATGTCAACGTTGATGATGCTTACACTTATTTGGTGTAGTTCTTTGTGTATAACATTGGTTAATTATAAATAACCGATGTTACTATTCAAATATTCACATCGGTTATTTATAATTAATCGATGTTAATGTACAATAGTTGACATCGGTTATCCATAGATAACCGATGTTAAAATACAAACGCTGACATTGGTTATACACAAAAAACCGATGTTAATATACAAACGTTAACATCGGTTTTCTATTCTAACCGATGTTGGTTATGATATTAACATCAGTTTTTGTTAATAACCGATGTTGTTTTCAAATATATTTTTTTATATATACTTTCTGTTTTTACAGTAAACCCAAAATTGTACCTGTCAAATGCAATTTCAGGAGGCCCAATTCACAGCAAGTAAACATTTTATTCTGCTTTCAAGCAGTTTTAATGATAATAAACATCAAATAATTGATTTATATATTATAAAGAACAGTCAACAAATGAATTCAATGTTCGTGTTACATAGAAAATGTAAAAAATGTAAAAAATGTTAAAAAATGTCCCTAAATCCTAGGCCTGATCTCTAACTCGGAGATAAAACTATGCCCACTGAATCCGCAATGCTTTTAATCTCTCGGGCTCCAATGGTATAGGGTCGTTAAAATACTGCATGATTAAATAAATCATATTAAGTTAATAATGTAATACAAATTATAAATAAATCGATTTTCTTTGAAATAAACTTACCGCTTCCCAATTATTTCTAAAACTTCCTAAAATGATGGTGGACATCCAGTGCATGACATAGTAGCCGCACTCAGTAGTTCCTTTTTGTCTATTACACTAAATACATAATGAAAATTGGATATTAATTAAACAACTAGTGTACAGACACATAAAGAAATATATATAAGTAGAAATTTTATGTAAATGACGTACCTTGGCGACAATCCACCTAGCAGGAGCCTTTGATTTAGGCTGTGGAGCATCATCAAGACCCTTGATAGCACTGTTCCATATGAGTAACAATTAAAAACTGGTGTTGTACGTTGAGGTATTACAATGCAAATGTATTGAAAAGAACACTAACCTATTAATAATCCCCTTAGGGTAGTTGTCTGGCCTGTTATGCAAAGAACAAAACCAGACAACTAAGTGTTCCTTGGGCAGGATGACCACCATCTGCCAATGTCCACTGCAGTGGAACCTAAAATGGGTTAGTACATTAGTAAACATTAATTAAATTTTGTTATTTTGTGACTTACCCATTTAGGTAGGCTCCAAGATACACATCGCGTTGTGAACTCTGCATCCAACTCTTTATGTAACTTTCAGATTCAAACTGCGATTGCCCAGACCTCTGAATGGACTGAGGCTTGAGGAATCCATAGATATCAGAATTCCCCGCTCGCATACATGTTTCAGTGAGATGCCTGTTTATGTTAAGTCAAAGTTAAATATTTATGAATTGAAAGCCATAACTTAGGTAAATAAAAGCCTTTTATATAAAGACTTACAGAATCCACAACTATAACACTGATATGCTGAGACATTGACCACCGTGTGCGATTTCGAAGAGGTTATGTGCTTTATGTACAGGGGGAAATCTGGATTAACGACCCCGAACACGGTGGCATCCCATCTAACCTGATAAGGCCTCAAGAAAAGCTCTGGGATGGTCAATGTCATCAGATAAAGCGGATCATCGACCTCCGAATCGGGCTTCGGAGGTGGTTTTGGCGGAGACACAGCTACCTGTTCATGAAACAAAGTTAAATAGCCTAATTTGAAAAGAAGAAACATATAGTAAGGACAATAAGTACCTGCTGTGATAAAGACTTGACCAGATGTGTCGGCCAAGCAAGGAAGGTGTGAAGTGCCTGCCCCATTAAGGAAACCTCATCAGTGGGTACAGGAACTAGAGCATCTGCATCTCTAACCTCCTCCACACTCACCTTTACTTGGCCAAGCAACAAAGGAGTGTTATGAACAACAGTGGATCCCTCATAAACTCTCCCGATGGCAACCAGGCGGGCAGGATCTGCTTCTATGTACAAGCCGCACCTGTCAGAGTCACCGGTCTCAGGATCGTTTCCTGAGGGATCAACACAACTCCCCTTTGTGCTCACTCGAGGACCGGAGGGACCAGGACCAACCAGAGGCTCAGTAGGCACTGCAAGTCCCTGAGATTGCATCTGTGACTGAAGGTGGCTAAAGGATGCCATGACCTGCCTCGTCACTTTCTCTGTGATGGACTCCTCTAGCCGGTCCCTAATCTGCTGAGTCAGCTGGTGTAATTCGTCAGGAGGCAGGGAGGAAGCACTGCGGGACGTTCATGGAGCCGATCCAAAGTATTGCTTGATGGTGACACCGGCTCCAATACCACGGACACATCCAGGGTGCTCTGGACGTCCAATAGCAGCGACCAAAACATCCTGACGTCCATGGGGGACGAACGATCCCTGTGTGGCCTGCTCCTCAAACGAATCCTGCACAGAAAACACACAGTGGTACATGGAATTCTCAAAATATTCAAACATAATTGTAATGGTTAGTTGAACATGACTTACAATCTTCTCAGCGATTTCCTTTGCGGCCTCAGTCGTCATCTCCCCTGTCTTCTTCGTGCGGGCCATCTTCCACTTCACGTGGCGTCTGACCGGGGATGGAGGGTCGATGACGCCATCAAGGCTTCCTGACTGTGCAGCTTCCTGCATCTTCTTCTTGGTCTTCTCAGCCAGGAGCTTCTGCTCCAAATAATCATAACCCCCACGAGACAAAACGTGGGGGGCAGTATTCTGCTTCTGGATGGCCTGTGCCTTCATGCGCACATCCTGAAAAAATTAAACAATAATGTTTGAAATGGGTAGAATGAAGTATAACAACATCATGTTTAATATGAAAAACAACTTAAATGGCAAAGGAACATACCTCCCAAGAAGGGTCTCTGCAAGTCTAGCAAAACTGGGCCCACGTTTCCTTGCTGATGCCGTATTTGTCACAGACAGTGTCCTCGACACCGTCCTGATCGACTGAAAGGGCCCATTTCCTCGTGAGGTCTGATTTAAACTGCCTCCATCTCTCCCCCACGGTCTGTAGTAACTTCCTTTTCGTCCTACTGTCAGAAGCCTCTGGGATATCAAATTCCGCCTGACAACATGAAACAAAGTTTATTTGTTACAATAATGAAATTTTTTGGCTATTAATTACACACAATCAAATAAGAAAAGAGAAATACCTGAATATCCTCCCAAATCAGGTCCTTCTGAGCATAGGGACCTCCTTCCAGTTCTCGTAGGTGATGTCCACCTTATCACGTGCCACAATCCCCAAATATGTTCTTAATTTCTTATTGTGGGGACCGTCGGCCTTCCCTGTAGCAGGATCAACATGCACCACTGGTCTCTCAACACTAGGTGGTCTAGTGGACAACGATCGTAGGCGTGAGGCTTTGCGTGTCCGCTTCACGGCAGACGTCGAAGCCGATGCGTCCGAAGTAGGAGGAGGAGAAGGAGGAGGAGGAGGAGGAGGAGGAGTAGTGGAGGCAGGTGGAGAACCCATGATCTTTTATACAATAACATACAAAATTGGATTAATGAAAAGAGGATTAGTGATAAGTTTTTTTGGAAGGCAAAAGTATAAGATTATTAAACAAAACCCCACCACATAAGGAGACAAGACAAATTAACCAAAGGACTCTGAAAGATAGGTAGTTGTGCTTTTAATTGTGATTTCATCCATGTTTTCTTTGATATTGATTTTCTTAGGACTTCATCCATGTTTTGACAGCATTTGATTTTCTTTTTTGCAGAAAAGAAAGAGGGGAACGAGCAACAATTTGAAGGTTGTACATTCAGGAACTAAAGAATTCAAAATAGCTAGTAATAAGAGGGATTTGTTTTTGGGATTTTCTGAGCACCAAGAGCGGCTACGCAAGAAGCTTGCACTTGAGGAGGGAAGGATATTTGCAACTAATGAACAACTTTCTTAACTATTTGTCCTTCAGATTTTACTGTTTTTTTTTCTTATATGTAAATATAAATAATATAAGGTTATGCCATAGGACATGGTCATTTTTACCCCTAACAATCTTAGAAGTAAATATAGACCATGTTTTTACGCCATACCCTTATACCATTTATATTTGCATATTAGCAAAAAGAAACAGTAAAATCTTAAGGACAAATAGTTAAGAAACTTGTTCATTAGCTGCAAATATCCTTCCCTCCTCAAGTGCAAACTTCTTGCGTAGCCGCTCTTGGTGCTCAGAAAATCCAAAAACAAATCCCTCTTATTACTAGCTATTTTGAATTCTTTAGTTCCTGAATAACAACCTTCAAATTGTTGCTCGTTCCCTCTTTGAGAATGAGGAGGATCTTCATAGGACTTCATCCAGCTGATGTTTGTCGGCAGTTTCATCATCCACCACCCTTTTCTTCTGTGCCTTCTCACGTTCATTGTTGTTAAACCCATATTTATGCCTTCTTCCCTTCATGTCTTGTTTGATCACAACTTTAGCTGAATCTCCCATCTTCAGCATAGTTGAATCTCATGTCTTATTGTCCAATGCCACATTTTGATGGCCTGTATCTCTTTTGTTCGTATGTTCTACTGCTTCAGCTTCACAATGCATAGAGCAATCAGAATTTTCGAGTCATCACCAAAGGCTTCTGCATCAGCGTTGACACTCTCCACCCTCTTTGGTTTATGCTTCTGTGTTTTCTTCCATGCTTCCTCCTTATAATTCTCAGATTTATTGGAGGTCCCACTAGAAGGATCAGCACCAATCCGTGCCTGTTCCTCCTCTACCAGCTCAATATCTTTCCTTTCACTTTTGCTTTTGAAAACTACACTGTAATTTACAAAACAAAAGTTGAAAGGAAAGATATTGACCTGATAGACGAGGAAGAAGCACAGATTGGTGGTGATCGTTCTAGTGCAACCTCGAATAAAGCTGAGATTTATAACGAGGAGGCACGGAAGAAAACACAGAAGCATAAACCAAAGAGGGTGGAGAGTGTCAATGCTAATGCATAAGCCTTTGGTGATCACTCGAAAATTCTGATTGTTTTATGCATTCTGAAGCTGAAGCACTAGAACATACGAAGAAAAGAGATACAGGCCATCAAAGTGTGGCATTGGACAATGAGACAGGAGTTTCAACTATGCTAAAGATGGGAGATTCAGCTAAAGTTGTGATAAAACAAGACATGAAGGGAAGAAAACATAAATATGGGTTTAACAACAATGAACATGAGAAGCTAGAGAAGAAAAGGGTGGTGGATGATGAAACTGGTGACAAACATGAGCTGGATGAAGTCCTAAGGAGGCAAATTGAAACAAAAAACCGATGCCTCAATAAGAGAAAAATGTAGTTGTCACTTACTAGGTTTGGTGACCTCTGTCTCTGCAAAAAATTACATTAGCCGATGTTAATCAATTCTCCTTCATCATGATCATTTCGATTTGCATGAACGTCGTCAGCTTCTTCTTCTCCGACAACGTTACCAGTGATTTGAGCGGTCAAAGGACTAACATAGGTGTCCATGTATGAATCATCATCTTCTACATTAACACCAACTGTTTTGCCCTGCAGAACCACGCACCACCTTTCATCACAAGGGTATTGCACGTAAAATACTTGTCTAGCTTGTTCTGCCATGATGAAAGGGTCATTGTGGTAACCAAGTTTCTTTAGATCTACCAGGGTAAATCCTATATCATCGGTGCGCACACCGGTGTTGCTGTCAATCCATTTACATTTGAAAACACATACTGTAAATTTCACATAATTGAGCTCCCAAATTTCATCAATGAACCCAAAGTAAGGGATGGAAGCTACACAGGGATTGGCGTCATTGACACTTGTAAAGTGTTGAGATTCAGCCCTTAGGGTGACCCCGCTGTTCTGCATTGTACTTTTGTCATCTTGTGCTTTTGTGTAAAATGAATACCTGTTTATGTCGTATCTTTGCCAGGTTATAACATTTCTTTTAGGATCATCTGCTAGTTTTCTTAATGTTTCTGAAGCATTCTCATCTGCAAAGATTGTATCTTTAAACCAATCACAGAAAGTTTTGTTATGCTTTTTCAACGCCCAATTCTTTGACATTTTCGGATTATTCTGTTTGACTAAAGCTTCGTGCTTAAATATGTATGGCAAAACTTCATTACTGTTGTTCAAGACATAGAAGTGAGCTTGTAACAAATCTTCTACACTTGGAGTGATCACCTGCAGTCCTCTTGAACCCTTACCACCCACTCTGTCATCATGCCGACACTCAGGAAGCCCAACAACTTTAGCCTTCTCTAAGTATTCTGAACAAAATTCAATGGCTTCTTCTGCAATGTACCTCTCAACAATAGATGCTTCCGGACGATATAGATTCTTTGTATACCCTTTTAAGATCTTCATGTATCGCTCAACCGGGTACATCCACCGTAGATAAACAGGACCACAACATTTGATTTCTCTGACCAGATGCACAATCAAGTGAATCATGATGTCAAAGAAAGCAGGGGGAAAATACATCTCCAACTGGCAGAGTATAATTGCGGCCTCATTTTCCAACTCATTAAACATTACTTGATCAATCACTTTGCTACATATAGCATGGAAGAAAAAGCACAGGTGAGTTATCGTGAACCTGACTTTGTTTGGCAAGATGTCTCGTATAGCCATGGCTAACAATTGTTGCATGAGCACGTGACAATCGTGAGACTTTAACCCTACAAGCTTAAGCTCCTTCAACTGCACAAGGCTCTTAATATTTGAAGAGTATCCTTGTGGAACCTTCACCCGACGAAGACACTGGCAAAAACTTATCTTCTCCTTCTTGGACAAAGTGTGGCAGGCTGGGGGCAAGTAAATTTTCTTCCCATCAGACCTTGGATGCAACTGTGCTCTTATACCCATATCAGCTAGATCTTGACGGGTATTCAAGCCATCATTCGTCTTGCCTTGAA
This sequence comes from Glycine max, assembly GCF_000004515.6. NCBI lineage: Eukaryota > Viridiplantae > Streptophyta > Magnoliopsida > Fabales > Fabaceae > Glycine > Glycine max. Next base: position 28,039,523 of record NC_038251.2, on the reverse strand, counting down.
TGTTAAGGAGCGTCCCAATCACACTGTCACAAACATTTTTCTCCACATGCATAACATCAATACAATGTCTAACGTCAAGATCACACCAGTACGGAAGATCAAAGAAAATGGACCTCTTCTTCCATATGCAACTCTGACTTTTATCCTTCTTTTGGGTCTTCCCAAATACAGTGTTCAGGTGTTGAACCCGCTGATATACCTGCTCACCAGTGAACATTATCGGTGCAATATCATGCTCTTGACTTCCATTAAAAGCTTTTCTCAGTCGTCTTTAAGGATGATTGGGTGTTAGAAAGCGGCGATGCCTACTGTAGACTATTTTTCTCCCATGTTTCAGTTGTGTGTAACTTGTATTTTCTTCACAGATGGGGCATGCATGATGACCCTTAACACTGTAACCGCTGAGATTCCCATATGCTGGGAAGTCATTAATGGTACAAAAAAGCATTGCACGCATTTCAAACGTCTCCTTGTGAAACACATCAAACACTACAACCCCCTCGTCCCACAACTTTCTCAGATCTTCAACCAACGGACTTAGATAAACATCAATGTCATTTCCTGGCTGTCTTGGGCCTGATATCATCATAGACAACATGTATTTTCGCTTCATGCACAACCAAGGAGGCAAATTGTAAATTACTAGCAGAACTGGCCTTGAACTGTGTTGAGTGCTTAAGGTGCCATATGGATTCATTCCATCACTGGCTAGTCCAAGTCTAAGATTTCTTGGCTCATTCCCGAAATCCGGATACAAACCATCAATCTTCTTCCATTGGGAGCAATCAGCCGGATGACGGATCATTCCATCAGAAATCCTTCCATTTGCATGCCATGTAAGGTCTTTTGCGTCGTCCTCGTTAGCAAACAGACGCTTAAACCTTGGAATGATTGGAAGATACCACAAAACCTTCGCTGGGGGGCCCTTGTTGGAGTTTTCATCAGAATTGCTTTCCTCTTCATCCTTCACTTTGTACCGTGAAGTCCCACAGATAGGGAATTTGGACATTTCTTGGAATTCATGCCTGTAGAGTATGCAATCATTGGGGCAAGCATGAATCTTCTGATACTCCATACCCATGGGACACAATATCTTCTTCGCCTTATAGTAACTTTTAGGCAGCGTGTTGTCCTCTGGAAGCAGATTGTGCACTACCTCAAGCAGTGAGGTGAAACTTTTGTCACTCCACCCATACCTGGCCTTCACATTAACCAGACTTAACACCGCAAACAACAGTGTTAAGGAATTCTTGCACCCTGTATACAAAGGCTTCTTTGAATCACTCTGCAATCCTTCATACACAGGGGCGTGTGCTTGTTGAAAACACTCTTGTCCAAGGTCACGAATCATGTGTTCCAAGCAATCTCCCATTTCTACATCAAACGATTCAGATTGGGACCCAGTATGCATGCCAGTCACTTCACCATGCCATATCCACATCGTGTTATTCTTCTTCATCCCATCACACAATAGATGGTCCCATATGTCGTCAAGTAGTTGTCGTCTTCCATTCAAACAGTTGATGCAAGGACAATAATATTTTCCTTCTTCATTCGGTCGACCTCTTTCTAAAGCAAATTGCAAAAACTGCTCGACGCCATCCTCATATTCTGGGCTCATGCGACTTTGATTGATCCAACTTCGATCCATCTAAGCAAATCCATGCATGCATATCTCACTTTTTTATTTATAGGTGTGGCCCTATCCCATTTAGGAAGACTGTCTTTTATGTTAGCCTCAAACGTCATGGTTAGCATTATTTTGAACAATTTGAGTAAATTTCGGCAGCATTTCGCATTGGTCTCCAAGTACACGACATGACATCGGTGAAACGAATTTCACGATAATCAAGTATGCACTCAGAGAACAACTTGAAATGCATTCAACCAAAATTTCATCAAATTAATCAAAATAATAATAACCTGACCGAATGAGTCTAACATAAAAATACAAGTCTCCCCAAACTGTCCAAACGGACAATTCAAGACTAAATACAATGACTAATGCAAACTATCCGCAAGAATCATTGCATTCAGTCTCAAACGGGAATCTACAGTTCACTCAGCATGAACAACAGTTATTTATATAGCAAATTACATTCAACACGTATAACAACATTCATGACGTACAAGAACATACAAGGACATCAACAGTTGTGTGTGTGTGTGTGTGTGTTTTGTGTTTGTCTCTTTATGTGTGTGTGTGTGTCTGTCTATGTGTGTGAGTGTGTTTGTGTATGTGTGTGTCTGTGACTCAGTGTGTGTGTCTGTGGCTCAGTGTGTTTGTGTGTTTGTCTGTCTCTTTATGTGTGTGTGACTGTGTGTGTGTGTGTGTGTGTGTGTTTGTCTCTTTATCTGTGTGTGTGTGGGTGTGTGTGTTTGTGGTTGTCTCTTTATCTTTGTATGTGTGTGTGTTTGTCTCTTTATGTGTGTGTGTGTCTGTCCATGTGTGTGAGTGTGTTTGTGTATGTGTGTGTTTATGACTCAGTGTGTGTGTCTTTGTGTGTGGGTCTCTGTGTGTGTCTGTGGCTCAAGTGTTGTTTGTGTCTTTGTCTGTGTCTTTATGTGTGCGTGACTCTCTGTGTGTGTGTGTGTGTATCTTTATGTGTGTGTGTGTGTGTTTGTGTTTGTGTCTGCGTGTGTTTGTCTCTATGTGTGTGTGTTTGTGTATCTGTGTGTGTCTCATTGCAGTGTAGCAAAGGATCATTAAATTGTAAACATCATGAGCCACATGATGAGGGAAGTAGTATCAAATCAATGCTTTACAAGCTTTTGGTCAATCTAAGGAGTGGTGTCTTCATGCTGCAAATTGATGGTTTCTGAGTGGAAAATCCTAATTTAGTTAAGCCTGAAATTCTGCAGCATTTGCAAAGCAGATTCAAATTAATTGAAGTTATGTACGAGCACTGTAGCTTTTACAAAAATAAGCACTGCAACTTATTTAAGGCAAAAATTCTGCAGCATCTGTAGCATCTGCAGTATGTGGGTGTGTTTCAGTGTGTGTGTGTGTTTCTGTGTGTGTGTGTGTGTGTGTGGGTGTGTGGCTGTGTATGTGTGTGTGTGTATGTTTCTGTGTGTGTGTGTGTTTCTCTGTGTGTGTGTGTGTGGCTGTGTATGTGTGTGTGTGTGTGGCTGTGTGTGTGTGGGTGTGTGGCTGTGTATGTGTGTGTGTGTGTGTGTATGTGGCTGTGTGTGTGTGGGTGCGTGGCTGTGTGTGTGTGTGTGTGTTTCTGTGTGTGTGTGTGTGTGTTTCTGTGTGTGTGTGTGGCTGTGTGTGTTGAAGATGCAGCAAGATCTCAGCTGCAGCAAGGACTTAAAATAAATTATGGGAAGAGCAGCTTTGGGGTGTTGGGCCAATCTGAACAATGTAAATTGCAGGCTGCCAGTTATCTGAATTGCAGAATCATGCCTCTGCCTTTCTCTTATTTGGGAATACCAATCAGGGCTAATCCAGAGGAGGTTCCTATGGGGTGGTGGCCTTGATCAGAAGAAAATTGCATGGGTTAAATGGGACTACTGGCTCATGGAACAAGAACCTTTAAGGGAGAAATATCCCAGATTGTATAACATATCCTGTCAACATCAGAAGCTTATTTAGGATATGGGATGTCAGTCTGCAAATGTTTGGGAATGGAAGCTTGAATGGAGAAGACACCTTTTTGAATGGAGAAGCCATTTTCTGTGTGTGTGTGTGCGCGGAAGCTTGAATCAAGAATCTGTCTAAGTTTAATGCAACATCCCTAGGCTGCATTAAATCTCATTACAGGAGCATCACTACATCCAACAGATGGGAAGTCACAAAGACAATGGGTGGAAGTGGAGCTTTATTTGGAGAAGGCCATTGTTTTGACAATGAAATTGATACGACTGGTGTTTTTCTCAATGAGGTTCAGGATATGGCCATTCAACAACATGGACCTGATGTGTGGGAATGGACTGCTGACCCTACAGGTCAGTATACAACAAACAATGCATATAAGGTAATAATGGGAGGAGCAACAACAATAACCCAGGAGGAATGTTTTGTCAAATTATGGAGCATAAAGGTTCCAAGAAAAATAGCAATCTTTGCACGGAGACTAATTAGAAATAGACTTCCGACAAGACAGAGTTTGCAGCGGAGGCAAGTGCAGGTTGCTGACACGTCATGCCAATTTTGCAGGGATAGTGAGGATGATGCAATTTTCATTCTTTGGACCTGGCTTAAGAACTTTGAGAAAGGCTTCACAAAACATTTTAATCACTGGTGCAGTAGTATTAGACAAGCTTTTCTGTACTAGTAGAGGATACAATTTTGGCTACTAGTTTTGTACTTTTCTTAGGTTTCTATAGAGTGGTCCTCTAATCTGGCAGATGCCTTTATGTAATTAGAAAGGGAATGTACTGGCTGAGACCTCTTCCAAGAGGTGCAACACATATGTACTTAAGTCAGGGGTTGTAGCTGGTACTTAATTCATCTTGTGTACCAGCTATGTTCAAAATATATTTGTACTCAGAGTACCTCTGGTACTCTTTCATCTATCTAATACATATCTATTTTTGCTGAGCAAAAAAAATTATCTTTGCTGATAAAAAAAAACAAAAATAAGTACACTGCCCCTAAAATACCAACATTATACTCACTATTGTTCAGCTTGCCATAATTTATATAAAAAACAATATAATCCTCATACAAATACAATCATGCAAGCATATTTCAAAACTTAAAATAGGAATAAACAACTCTGAACAAATTAACTTATGTAGACTTGGCAAATTTGTTTTCACTAATATTAGTAGGTCATCACCACTGTAGTAGAATTTAAGTTAAATTTAGATAAGTACCTTATGAAGAGGCCAGCTACCTTGTCACACCTAATAAGTTACAATTGAAGAAATTTCTGCATGTATAATTGAACAAATTTGTTATCAAACTTCTGTGTGTGTGTTTGTATGATGAATGTGTGTGTGTGTGTCATGAGTGTGTGTGTCTCTGTGTGTTATGTTTCTAATTTAAAGTTCTAAGCTGTTTATTTTGTCTCAGGATGATGATGATAACACTGTTCTCCATATAGCAGCAGAAACAACAAAAATGATACGTGAAAATCTTGATTAGCTCATTGTATGCTTGGGAATCCTAATGTTGATGTATTAGTCAGAAACTACTGCCAAGTTGCAGCTCTGTGCACTCATTGTCATTAGATTTTGATAATTTATATCACTTGCAAAGCATGACAACAAGTTTTCTTTTGGATTGAATTTCCTTTAATTTCTATATTAGTAACACTGGAGGTGAAGTAAAAAAAAGTAATCAATTACCAGGACAGAAGAATTTATCAGCCAATTTCTCAAAGGGGGTCCTGTCGTTGTAAATATACCTGCATCATTATCAACACAAGCATAAGATTGTTGTGTGTTTTTTTTATCAGCCAAAAATATAATATATTCATTAATAAGTACCAGAGGTACTAAATTAATACATATTTGTATAAGTACGAATCATAGTTGATTCTCTAACAAGCCTCGATATTATACAAGCTGAAAGAAAACTATGGAGCTGGGTAGCAGGAAATTTTTAAAATGAATATTCTGTCTTATAATATTAGAGGGCTTGGTAGAGGTATAAAGTGGGCCTCTATTAGGAGATTGGTTGGGAAACACAAGATAGACCTCCTCTGTTTGCAAGAAACAAAGAGGGACTCTTTGGATAAGGCACTGTGCCAGACTTTGTGGGGTCAATCAGACTTTGAATAGGAATGGGTCCCTGTTGTGAATACTGCTGGGGGTTTATTGTGTATCTGGAACAATAATAATTTCTAGGTTGAGGTCAAAACTGCTGAAAGGGGATTCATTATGTTGGAGGGGGTTTGGATGGCAGAAATGCAGAGAGTCGTGGTGGCCAACATTTATGCTCCTTGTGAGATAGAAAGCAAAAGACAATTGTGGGAGAAGCTATACTCAAGGAAGAGCCAGTCCCAGATTCAGTCTTGGTGCCTGGTGGGAGACTTTAATTGCATTAGACACCTAGCAGAAAGATTGGGAAGTAGACACTCCAATTCAGAAGCTAACCTTATAGCTAAATTTAATGATTGGTTGGCTGAAATGGAGATAGATGATATCCCCTGTGTGGGGAAGCCTTTCACTTGGGTTAGGCCTAATGGCTCTTGCAAGAGTAAGCTAGATAGAGTGTTAGTTTCTGATGACTGGCTATCTAAGTGGCCTGATAGCTCCCAATTCAATCTTGAAAGAAACTATTCAGATCACTGCCCCATCCTAATGAATTCTAAATGCACTGATTGGGGCCCTAAGCCTTTTAGGGTCTTTGATGCTTGGCTGTCTAACAAGGACTACACTAAGGTGGTTAGGGATTGCTGGTCTGCAAATCATAGGCTAATGTCGCAACGTGCCCTTCACGGGCGAGCGAAGGCGAGGCTCACGGGTGCGCTTTCCAAAGGAGGAAAGATGCGCGGAGTCGCCACCAACGTTTATTTGTGGGAAAACGTCGGAAAAACCGAAGGAAACCGGTCAAAATGAAAATTCTAAGTTCGGGAGTTGTATTTACGCTTGAGGAAGGTATTAGCACCTCTCACGTTTGTCTCAAAGGACAACAACCTATTTTTTAGAATTGTGGAAATTGTGTTATCTTAACTTTTAGTTCTTTTTATTTTTTGAGGTCGACAAAAGCGGGGCTTTTGCTCCTACGTACCCTCCTTTGGAGAGGAAATCAGACCTACGTAGTTCTTTCTTATGCATGGATCAAGTGATTCTCTTTACTTGAAAGGTGATCATTTTAAGGCGTTGGACCTTAAAAATGATCCTTTTTTACTTGGTAAGGACTGAAATGATAAACTTCCAAAAACCTATTTTTGTGGACGAGCTTGACTAGGCGAGTTTCATTTTAGCCTTAGTTTCACTTTAGTTATTAGTCAATTCAATTTAAGAATGAGAAATCCCAAAGAGAAAATGTCCGATTGATTTTTCGCTTTACTTTAAAAGGTATTTTTTGATTATTATATTATTATTTTACCTCTTTTTTTGATTTCCAACGTGGTTACGGCACGACCGAACGATCAGAATTCATTTTAACCAAAATTAACGGATGATACAATTCAAACGATCGGTGGAAATTTATTTTATTTTTAGATTAAGCGAGAAATGACTTAAATAAATGGCTTAAGCACGTCAAAAGGGGATATAAAAAGTGAATGAAAACGAGAACAAAAATACATGAAATAAAATGTGGACCACCACGGGTACATAGAATGAATTGAAAAGCTTGGTTTAAGGTACTTACCCGTTGAAGACTGAAGAAAACGAAGAACGAACGATGAATCTTGAAGAACGGTCGAGAATCTTCGCGTAATTACTCACGGAAACGTTACGGAAGCGCCTCGGCTTGGATTTTCTTCACGGAACTAATTTTCCTCAGCTATTTCGAGAGAGAGAGAAATGCCTAAGGGGCTGAACCCTTTTCTTCTTCACTTCTCCCCCTATTTATAGCAAAATAGGGGAGAAGCTTGTCGCCTAGCTCGCCCAGGCGAGCAAGGTTGCTTCCTCCAGAAGCAACAGACTTCTGGAGGAATCTTTTGGAGGGCCCAAGTGGGCCTTGTTGCTATTTGCACCCCCCTTTTTACTAAATGCACCCCCTTCTATATTTTTTTTTGTAATTCTTTTTCCGTAACGTTACAAAACTTTACGAATTTCGTAACAATACTTATTTTCCTTCCGCAAGATTACGAATCCTTACGGATTATGTATTTACTCTTTTTTAGCTTTCAAAGGAGTTACGGAAACTCACGGATTGCGCAAAAACACCTCTTTTCGATTTCCGCCACATTACGGAATTTCACGGATCGCGCAAGCCTGCTTCCTTTAGATTTCTGAGACGTCTCGGGACTTCATTTATTGTGCAACAAAGGACGCCAAGTATCTCAAAGTGGCTATCCAAAGGTTGCATGTCAGCAAGTAATAATCCCGGACGAAATTAGGGTATGACAGCTAAAAATGCAAACTTCAGAACCTCAAACATAGGCTAAAAACCTGGAGCAGAGATAATTATGGAGACCTAGGCAACAAGGTGAAGCAAACTCAGAAAAAGCTGAATGATCTGGAGGATTCTCTCACAGCTCACCCCTCTGAACAACAAATTCAATAGCTTAAAAAAACACAGTCTGACCTTTGGGAGCAGTCTTTTCTTCATGAATCAATAGTGAGACAGAAATCTAGAAGTAAATGGATCAAACAGGGTGATGGCAACACCTCTTACTTCCACAAAATTATTAACTTTAGCAGAAGAAGGAATGCCTTGAGGGGGCTGCATATTGATGGCAATTGGGTAGATAAACCTGTTGTGGTCAAGGCTGCAATTCTCCAGCACTTCCAAGCCAGATTTGCTGAACCTTCCTTGAACAGACCCAACCTAGATGGGGTTTCCTTTAATGTTCCGTCCAATAATCAGAGAGAAATGATGGTGGAGCCTTTTAAAGAGGAGGAGATTTCTAGTGTTGTGTGGGCTTGTGGGAGTGACAAAAGCCCAGGGCCCGATGGCTTCAATTTCAGGTTCTTAAAGTATTTCTGGAATGAATTGAAGCCTGAATTCCTAAGGTTTTTCTCGGAATTTTATGTGAATGCAGTTTTCCCTAAGGGTCTTAACTCATCATTCATTGCCCTTATCCCTAAGATTAAGGATCCCCAACTTATTAGTGATTTCAGACCTATATCCCTTATTGGCTGTGTTTACAAAATTATTGCGAAAGTCCTATCAAATAGGCTAAGCAAGGTCATGAATCACTTAATAGATGAAAGGCAACTAGCCTTTGTTAAGGGCAGACAATTGCTTCATGGGGTTTTGATTACAAATGAGGTTGTAGAGGAAAGTCCAGAAGCTATATACGGGTGGTTTAAGTAATCAATTGCTTTATCGGGTGACACCGTACCTCCTGTAGCTAATGAAAGTCCAGAAGCTAATGGAAATTCGAAGAAACCAGATGAAATAGACATCCAAGAGGCAGAGTCTCAATGGGAATTAGCAAAAAGCATAAGAGTTCATACTGAGTTACAACAGCCAGCAATCATCAGCAAGATAACGGAGATGGAAATCAGAGATAAGCAGGAGGTTGCAGAGATGGGAAAAAGACAAAGTGGAAAAAATATATTGATTCTATGGGATGCACTTAAGCAGATAAAACAACAAGACCCAGACTGTATATGGTGCTTTATGGGTGACTTCAACAATATAAGGCATCATTCTGAAAGAGAGGGTATATCACCTAGGGGAGCAGAAGCTAGTATTATCAATGATTTCAACGAATGGATTGCCTTTTGTACTGGGTTAGCTTGGGATTTCTTTTGGAGGGCAACACCAGAGGTGCTTGTATTTCTTTTAATTCAGTACCACTTGTACTGCTTTGATTATCTTAATAATATAATATATTTTATGCCTTCCAAAAAAAAGGAAATACCTAATAGGACAAAGGGAAAAGTCATCTGAGCACATCATATATAATACTACTGATTTCTGCTGTGCAAAAAAAAAAAAAAACCATACAAGAACAAAAAATGCTATTCAAGAAATTGAGGCAGCTACCAGATTTTTAGAACATACAACAAAGATTCATATTCATCCACATTCAGTACATTGCTGGAAACGAAGAGCAGAACCTAATGGATACACAACAAGGAGTGCATACCTTTTGATGCAAGGAGAAGCAACTGAGGAAAATAGTGACCAGAACCTAATGGATACACAGCTTTCCAAGCAACACTACCTGCATTCGAAACCCTAGCTAGTAGTAGTAACTATTTAAGAAACTAACTAACAATCTATAAGAAGAAAGACCACAAACACCACGTACGCGAAAGCACAAACTTACAATGAAGACATGAAGCTTACCTCGAACACAACAGCGACAATGCCGGCGAGATTGTACCTCAGGTGAAATGTACCTCAGCAGACCACAAACACCACGTACTACCAGTCAAATGTACCTCAGGTGACCACCAATTCGCCAATCCTTGCACCAAAAACCAAAAAAGCTCCTTAGCTTAACCAAGGGTTCCAGAAACAGACCTAGCACGAAAGGGAGAACAACAGCCTTCGATAAAACAAAACAGGTAGATGAAGCGTACCTGTCACGGTCTTCAGTGCAATGGAGAACAACAGCCTTCGATGTTTACAGTGCAATGGAGAAGAGAGCACGAAAGGGTTCACAGAAAAGAAGAAAGCGAGAGAGGCTAGGGTAAACGGAGAAGAAAGGAGCGCGAGCGAAATAGGTCATTTCAAATACAATTTAAAATGTAAGTTTAACATCGGTTTTCAATAAAACACCGATGTTAACAAATTGATGTCAATGTTAACATCAGTTTTCTTCAAAAAACCGATGTTAACTGATTATATGTTAACATCGGTTTTCTGAAAACCGATGTTAACGAATCGCCTATAACATCGGTTTTTTTCAAAACCGATGTTAACAAATTGACTCTAACATCGGTTTTATGAAAACCGATGTTAACGTCGCTTCGTTAACATCGGTTTTCTTGAAAACTGATGTTAGAGTCACTTCATTAACATCGGTTTTCATAAAACCGATGTTAAGAAATACACATTATTTACAATTATGCCACCGCGTTTACGTTAACATCGGTTTTTGACAAAACCGATGTTAATCCGCCGATGTTAAATTAGCTTTTTCTAGTAGTGGACTGTGGTAAAGTTTCTGAAGAAGAACATTTTCTCAAGATTTAGGGTGCCTAACATTCTAATTAGTGATGGAGGCACACACTTATGCAATAATCAGCTACAGAAGCTGTTGAAGCAATATAGTGTGACACACAAAGTAATGTACCTTATCACCCCCAGACCAATGGGCAAGCAGAAGTATTGAACAAGGAATTGAAAAAGATTTTGGAGAAGACTGTAGCTTATACTAGAGAGGACTGGTCTATTAAATTAGATGATGCTTTATGGGCGTACAAAGCAACATTCAAGACGCCGATAGGCTTATCTCCATTTCAAAAGGTGTACGACAAGTCTTGTCATTTACCAGTGGAGATGGAATATAAAGCATACTGGGCCTTGAAGTTTTTGAAATTTGATTAAACCGCATCCAGAGAACAAAGGAGGCTACAACTTTTGGAGTTGGAAGAGATGAGATTAACTGCTTATGAATCTTCAAAACTGTATAAAGAAAGGGTTAAAAAGTATCATGATAAAAAGCTGCTAAAGAAGGACTTTCGGCCAGGACAACAGGTGTTGCTTTTCAACTCAAGACTTAAATTGTTCCCTGGAAAGCTTAAATCGAAATGGTCTGGACCATTTACCATCAAGAAAGTCTGACCATATGGAGCAGTGGAGCTTTGTGATCCTCAATCTAAAGATCCTGACAGAACATGGGTAGTGAATGGGCAAAGGTTGAAGCAATATCATGGTGGAGCTATAGAAAGATTGAACATTGTTCTACGCTTCAAACCAGGATAACAGGATAATGCATCAAGCTAATGATGTTAAAAGAGCAATTACTGGGAGGCAACCCAACTTTTCTTTCCCTTCTCTCCTTTTTATTGCATTTTTATTTGAATTTGTTTTCTTGTACATGTTAGGACACCTTGCTTGTGATTGTGATTAATTATCAGCTTGTTTAATAATGAACTAGGGGTTTTAAGCCTAGGTGAAGAGATGGACAGAAAAGACTTAGAATTTTTTTTTTCAATTGTCCATCCGCTAAGCGCAACCCTTGCGCTAAGCGCCCTGTCTTCACGTGCTAAGCCCGAGCTTGCTTGCGCTAAGCGCACAGACCCTTGACTATATGGATGAATAGTTCAGCTAAGCGCACATCATTGTGCTAAGCCTAACATCTTCACTATAATTGAACCTTAATCAGTGGGCTTAGCGTGGATGATGCGTGTTCGCTTCCGGCAAGTGCATCGGATGGCACAAGTAGTATAAAATGGTAAGAACTGAGTATCGAACTCTCGAGGAACTTGTGTTACTTGGTAAGCTATTTCAGTGAATAAATGTCTGGTGTGAAAATATCAGTGTGAATATGAACAGGTATGTAAACTATCTATGCAAAAAGGAAAATCACGCGAGAGAAATGATGTGTAAAAACAAGTAGAAAACGCATTGGTCTTCCTAATAGGTGCCTGATGCTAAAAGGATATTTTCTATCTAACAATGCTCATGTGTTCCTATGGTGTCTCCTGAGATGCTAAAGCTTGATTCCTCATGATAGTTTAGCCTCATCTTGATCAAGCATCGTCCTCAGATTCCTTTTGTTGGACTAAACTCAACCAGGACCGCATTAATACAAACATACTACAACTAAATTATCGCAGCCCGATTCCTTATGATAGTACAACAACTTAGCCCTGTCCTATCAAGGTCATCAGAATCATACCAGTTTCCACTATTGAATGACCTTAACAAAGCATGCATCTACGTGATCAAGGTAAAGGCATACTAGAATGAAAAGTTGATAGCACAAAGAACACACAAAGCATCATTAAATAGATAGAAAGATATTTACATCAAGTACCTACAGGGAAGATCCAAGAGAGGATTTTAGCTTTCCATAACCAGGAAGCCTCCTTTACAACAAAGAGAAGAACAAGATGAAAGATTGCAAAAATACAAGTGGTGAGAATGTCTCCTTCACCTCTAGGATCTCACAACCACTCACAAACTCATCTCAAGCTCTCAAAACAGCTTCCTCTTCAAGCTTTGGTCTCTGCAGATCTTCATGTGGAAGCAATGTCTTCCAAGGTTGTTTTGATGATGCCAAAGAATCAAGAGTCAAGCAAAATTCAAGATTCAAGAATCAAGCTTCAAGAATCAAGATTCAAGAATAATCAAGATCAAGATTCAAGACTCAAGATTCTAGAAACAAGGGAAGACTCAATCAAGATAAGTACTAAAAAAGTTTTCCAAAACATTGAGTAGTGTCGCAACCTACCCTTCGGCGGGAGGGCGACGCGAGACTCGCGGGATGCGTGTTCCACGAAAGGAATACGCGCGGAGTCGCCACCAACGTTTATTTGAGGAAAACGTCGGAAAAACCGGAAAAGACGCGATCTACGAACTTTTAAGTGAAAGGTTCGGGAGTTGTATTTACGCACGGGGAAGGTATTAGCACCCCACACGTCCGTCACAAGGGACGACAGCCTTTAATCGAATGTGCAAACATGACTTTGATTTTTACGTTCCCTTTTATGTCCTTATATCCTTTATACCCTTTTTATATTTTTTCTCTTTTTGTGGTCGACAAGGGTGTTTCCCTTTGCTCCTACGTATTCCTCAATTGGGATGAGAAAATCAGACCTACGTAGTTCTTTCTTATCAAGTGATTCTTTTTACTTAAGTGGTGATCATTTTAAGGCGTTGGACCTTAAAAATGATCCATTTTACTTAGTGAGAAATTGAAATGACAAACTTCAAAAGCCTATTTTTTATGGACGAGCTTGACTAGGCGAGTTGATTTTAGCCTTAGTTTCACTTTAGTTATTAATCAATTCGATTAAGAATGAGAAATCCCAAAGAGAAAACGCCCGATTGATTTTTCGCTTTATTTTGCTAAAAGATGTTTTTTTTTATTATTATATTATTTTTTTTACCTCTTTTTGATTTCCAACGTGGTTACGGTACGACCGAACGGTCGGAATTCATTTTAACCGAAGTTAACGGATAATACAATTCAAACGTTCGGTGGAAATTTCTTTTATTTTTAAGTTAAGCGAGAAATGACTTAAGTAAAATGGCTTAAGCACGTCAAGAGGGGGTATGAAAAGTAAACAAAACGAGAATGAAAATGCACGGAACACAATGTGGACCACTACGGGTACATAGAATGAATCGAAAAGCTTGATTCGAGGTACTTACCCGTTGAAGGTCGAAGAACGATGAAGAACGAATGAAGAACGTCGAAGAACGGTCGAAACCTTCGCGAAATTCTTCACGGAAAACGTTACGGAAACGTTTCGGAAGCGCCTCAGCTTAGATTTTCTTCACGGAAACAATTTTTCCAAGCAAATTCGAAAGAGAGAGAAGTGCCTAAGGGGCTGAACCCTTTTCTTCTTCACTTCCTCCCCTATTTATAGCAAAATAGGGGAGGTGGTTGCCGCCCAGCTCGCCCAGGCGAGCCAGGTTGCTTCCTCCAGAAGCAACAGCCTTCTGGAGGAATATTCTGGAGGGCCCAAGTGGGCTTGGGTGCTATTTGCACCCCCATTTTTACTAATTACACCCCCCTCTGCTTTTTTTTGGTGATTCTTTTTTTCGTAAAGTTACGGAAACTTACGAATTTCATAACGATACTTGTTTTCTTTCCGTAATGTTACGGAACCTTGCGGATTACATAATCATCCCCTTTTTGACTTACGGAATGTTACGGAACCTCACTTAATTATGCAACGATGCTTCCATTTGATTTCCGGTGTGTCACGGAAACTTACGGATTGTGCATCAATATTTTTTTGGTTTTTCGGCATGTCCTGGAATTTCACAAATTGCCTAATGATGGATGCCAAGCACCTCACAAGGACCAAAGAAAGGTCGCATGTCATCAAGCAAAGGTCCCCGGACGAAATTAGGGTATGACAGTTGCCCCTCTTTACTTGTCTTTTATTGGAGATAAAAGGGAAGTAAAGATAAGACACTAATTTCGTTCCTCTCGATTTGACGAGAGTCGCTGGTGACCATAAAATCTCCACATGCAAATGACTTGTCATTCCCGGAATTTCACAAATTGCCTAATGATGGGTGCCAAGCACCTCACAAGGACCAAAGAAAGGTCGCATGTCATCAAGCAAAGGTCCCCGGACGAAAATTAGTGTATGACACTAATTTCGCTCCTCTCGGTTGACGAGAGTCGCGGGTGACCATGACTTGTCATTCCCGGAATTTCACAAATTGCCTAATGATGGGTGCCAAGCACCTCACAAGGACCAAAGAAAGGTCGCATGTCATCAAGCAAAGGTCCCCGGATGAAAATTAGTGTATGACACTAATTTCGCTCCTCTCGGTTGACGAGAGTCGCGGGTGACCATGACTTGTCGTTCCCGGAATTTCACAAATTGCCTAATGATGGGTGCCAAGCACCTCACAAGGACCAAAGAAAGGTCGCATGTCATCAAGCAAAGGTCCCCGGACGAAAATTAGTGTATGACACTAATTTCGCTCCTCTCGGTTAACGAGAGTCGCGGGTGACCATAACTTGTCGTTCCCGGAATTTCACAAATTGCCTAATG
The DNA here is from genome assembly GCF_000004515.6 of Glycine max. NCBI lineage: Eukaryota > Viridiplantae > Streptophyta > Magnoliopsida > Fabales > Fabaceae > Glycine > Glycine max. Next base: position 28,024,307 of record NC_038251.2, on the reverse strand, counting down.
ATGGGTGCCAAGCACCTCACAAGGACCAAAGAAAGGTTGCATTTCATCAAGCAAAGGTCCCCGGACGAAAATTAGTGTATGACACTAATTTCGCTCCTCTCGGTTGACGAGAGTCGCGGGTGACCATAAAATTTCCGCATGTAAATGACTTGTTGTTCCCGGAGGAACAAAAGGTGTAGAAGACTATGTCAGTCTCTGCATGCTATCAAGCGTTCTGTCTTACAGATAGCAAAAGAATGTTTATACGGATAACCACTCGGGTATTTCCGCGTATCATCGGGCCCGCCGCCTCTGGATGACACAAGGGTGTAGAATGACCAAATTTTGTCTCTGCTTGTCATCGGGCCCGCCGCCTCTGGATGACAAAAGGGTGCGGATAACCGTAAGGTATATCCGCGTATCATCGGGCCCGCCGCCTCTGGATGACACAAGGGTGCGGATAACCGTAAAGTATCTCCGCGTATCATCGGGCCCG